>NC_045476.1:115825186-115872686 GCF_009650955.1 Corvus moneduloides | reverse complement strand
GGGGGTGGTGCCGGGGGGAGCGCACCCCGCTAGCCCCAAGTCGCAGGGACTTGTCCCGGACCCCCGGAGGAGGCGGGGGGAAAGCCCGGGACCCGGAGGAGGACAAAGGGCGGCTTGTGCGGCTGTGGAGGAGCCGGCCGCGTCCCGGCCCGGGCGCCCCCTCCTCCCCCGGCGGGCCCCTCGCCGCCGCCCCTCCGCCCGCCGCGGCGCGGAGCGTCTCCCGCCCGCCCGCGCATCCCGCGGCCCCCGAGGAGCGGGCAGCCCTCGGCCGCCCCCCCCGCTCCCCGCAGGAGCCGGTGGCCACCCCTCGAGGAGCCGGGAGCCGCTGGGCGGGCAGGGGCTTCTCCCCGCCGGCGAGCGGGGAAGGCGGCTGAAGGTGGCTGTCGCCTCAAATAAACATCTCTGGATGGGCGCGCTCCTCCCGGGCCGGTCTGTACAGTGCAGTGAAGTTGAATAAAGCCTGGGTGGCGTCAGGTCAGAACATCTATAAGTTGTCTACTTTTGGGGGGTAGGGGTGTGAAGGGGGAATGGGGGGCGATGGGGAAAGGCCATCGGAGCTGAGGGCGACTGGTGCGGCCCGCGGGGCTGTCGGCGGTGCAGGGGCGCCGAGCCCGGCCAGCCCCGGCCGGGGAGGTGACCCGAGCTGCGCCGTGGCGGGCGGCAGGCCTCGTTTCCTTCCCGGCTGGGCTGGCGAACACCAGGAGTTACATGCCTGGAAACCAGCGCAGTTTCATAGTTAGAAAGCAGGAGCGGGGTCTTCTTTTATGGACTTGCACAGGAGGACCTGGAAAAAAAACTGCGCTCCCTTCCCTTGAAACAACTCTTTCCAGGAGTTCCCTTTTCAAAGTCTTCTTGTTGACTTCAGTGAGCTTTAGAGCAGGCTTCAATTCTTTTTTCTTTTCTTCTTCTTTTTCTTTTTTTTTTTTTTTAAACTCTCCAGATACTTTAGAAGGGAATAAAGGGTGCCTTGAATTTACTGCTTTACCTGCTGCTGCCGTCTGTATCTAGTTTACCGAAGTTTGTGCAGTTCAGTGGTGCTTTTGTTTGGGATCTTGTGAAGAACAAACGAGCCGCTCTTCCCTTTACCTTTTAAAAATGATACCACAATGAAAGTTCTGTTGCTTGAGTGCACGCTTATATTCCGAGCTTCCCAGGGAGGATTTATTTATGTGCGCATAAGAGTTTTAGAGCCAGTAGGAGAGCGACCAATTAGCCATATTTGCAAAAAGATGCAGGAAAACTTTAACTGAGGGGTAGTCTTAGACCTCCAAGTATTTAAGTGCAAAGGAATAAAGGTTCAGAATTAACTGGTAAATAGAGGAAATTGTTCTCCTGTTAGACATTGGACATGTTTCACGGGTGGTGATTTGTTACATGTGTTACAGAGAGTTTTGTTTCAAATCTTTTCCCGTAAACATCACACTTAAGTTAAAACAAAAGATACAGCTTCCATTTTATGTGGAGGTGTGGGCTTTGCCTTTCTTCTGTACCAGTTGTCTGAGAATACCTAAAATGAGAAAACAGCAACATTGTATGGTTCAGATGGAGCAGCTTGGATTTGCTGACAATAAACTACTGACTTGAGAAAACCACTTAATGTTCAGGATGGAGATGATAGAGATTTCTTTGCAGAGTCTTATTTACTATTTTTCAACTAAAAGCAGGCAGTAAATCAATCATCATCTGTAATTATTGCTGCAGTAATTACCTTTGGGGAGTAGGTTATCATTCTTGGTGGCCTTTGTTCAAATATCTCTTTCATTTTCCCTGTTTTATTTTCCTTGAATCATGTCAGTTTCTGAGTGAATTAATAGTATTCTGAAAGCAGTCCGATTGTAAGATTTCTGGAAGGGCTAATAATGCGATTCATCTGAGGAGCTGAAAGATGCTTGCATAGACTAGCATTTAAATTCATGGATAAGAGTTTGCCCATCAATTATTACATCTTCATTTTTAGTGAACAAACAAAAGCTGTAAGTAATCTTGCGAGGAGAATTTAAGCTGTACCTCCAGTGCAGCACTTATTTAAATTTCTGATTTCTTAAGTATTACTGATTTAGTCAGTACAAAATGTAGTTCTACAGATAAAAATAAACAGTATTTTAAATAGCTTATTTGAAAAACTATTCTTTGAATGTATGTAAATGAGTTATTTAAACTCATGAGTGCTGTTTTACATCTAAATAAAATATGGAGTTACACATTACATTTCCAATTTGTCATGTACTTAGCAACCCTTTCTGGGGGGAAGATATAAGAGATATTTTTGATATGTCTGTCACTTTTGATAACTTAATTTGAAACTTATATCTTAGGGGAATACTGATACAAGGCAGGTAAATACATTAAAACAAAATGACAATTGAGTTTTTCATATTGAATGCATTAAACTAATGTTCATCTGAAATGGTGGGTGTTAAGAACTAGCTAATGACTAAATTTCTCACATTTCTTGAAAATACACTTTTTTGAATTACCCTGGTTTTGTTTACATTCCTTTTATATTTCTTTCTCTCTGTCCTTCCTTTCTTCCTTTTTTTTTTTTTTCTTTTCCTTTTCCCTCTTTGGTTTCTTGCCAACTTTGGTTTGACTGTCCCCCAGCACTTGGTGAAGATTGCATCTCAGGTTTGGACCTAGGAAAGAAAATAGGCATGGCTAATGTTAGATAAGCCCCTTATAGTTAAGGAATAATAAAATCTTTCTGAGGAAAAATAATAAGACTTAATTATTTTCTGTGACAAACACTGTCTCTTACAAATACACTGCAAGTTTGTGGCAAAAAAATAAGTCTCAAAAGCAGAGTAAATGACAACTTTCTGAAAAACTGTTATTTGAATATCTCCTTTTACTTTAAGAAGGAGGAATTAAAGTTCAACTGTCAGGTACTTTAAAGGCAGGGGAAGGATCAGTTGCATCAAACTCATCAGTCCTGACCTATATTTCATTCTACTGATTAATTTATCCCATTTCCTTGGCTAGTTTCTGGAAAAAAAAAAAATCTATTAAGTATCATTGACCTGATCAAAATCACCTAATGTGTTTTGTGAGGAAGGGAGAGAAGGATAGCTGGAGAGAAGCAGGTGGGGAAAGAGAAGTCGGAGATACGATACCCATGTACAAGCCCCAGAAGAGGCACTGTGCAGATGAGGGGTATCAAAGTAGGGTATCAATTGTTATGACTCCTTAAACTCCTGACATCCAGGGGCAGAGCCATCCCCTAAGCAAAACTATGGTAGAGACCCCTGTGATGAGAAAGCAAGGGACAGGGGGAAGAGCAGCTTCTTGTATCTTGTTTAGCTTGGTCATTTGAGTTGTAAACCTTTTTTTGTGACTTGGCATGCTTTGGAGATATCACACTTGGTTTACTGACTGCCTCCCCCCCCCCTTCCTTTCTGGTTTATGGGGTTTTAGTTTTAGGAGGGCTTGAGGTTTTTTCTTTGCCCTTACTACCGGCTTTTGATGAGAAAGTTTGTTTAGAAAAAAAGTTACAAAAATACAGTCACTTGCAAAGAAAACTAGCTATTCTTGATACAAAACTGAATGCAAATGTAGTTCTACTAAATGTTAAATACAGGTTTCTCTAAGCTAAAGACAGGTAATAGTCATTATTACATTCAGAGTCACCCATGAAAAATCGCTGAAGTGGTAGTTGTTAGATAAGCTATCACAAGGAAACTAGTACAGTTCCACATGTTTAATAGAAGTGCTGATCTCTGATTTCTTTTTGGGGAAAAAAACCCAAACAACCTGTGGTTTTACTTCAAAGTAAATTTTTACTCAATGCAATTTTGTGTCCTACACGCAGAAATAAAATTACTTAATGTTAGTTCCTAGAAAGATGAGCGGGGTGCCTTTCTCAGCTTTATTTTACATACCCATGCTCTGCTTAAAGAAGGCTTGTATCTTGAAATATATTGCCAAGCCCAGAATGTCTCTTGAAATTGTTCCCTGTTTTTGAGGAAACCTAGGTAATCTTTCCATCCTGAATGAATTTAGAACTGCAACTCAATTCACGCAGAGTATCAGTGGACTGAGCAAATATATCTGTGTTTTCATGTGACCTGTTTCCTCATCATAGGTTCCGAGTGAAAGGATGTTTCTCATGCAGAGGGGCAGGTTATGTGGTGTAGTACCAAGGAAGGTAGAACAGTAGTGCATGAAAAGAAAAATGTTACTAAACAGCAGACAGAGTTCAGAGAGAATTTGACATTCGGATCCCCTTCCAGCAGTAGCCTTTACATTTCTCTGTATCTGTCAACTATTTGAATGTTTATTCACAGCCCCAGCCCTCCCTGGCTTCCAAACTGCATGGGCTAGACTCAAAAGTCATGAGATTGTCTGCTGATTAGACTATAATCAATCCAGCATAAACAAAAACAGCAATTAGTATTGGCATTATTTCTGTGAACTTGACTTAAAGTTTCAGTATTATTGGTCCAATCAACTTTTTCTGAACGGGCTGTTTTCAGGAACTGTATTATTTTGGCATCATCATTTTATAGGGAGGGAACAAAAAATTCGTAAGATTCCATTTGGCCTGAAAAGCAAAAACATCTGTTTGATGCATGAGTAAATTGCTGGATTCTATTTGGCCATCCAAAAAAGGGCAAAAATTAAGATACTGAACATAAAAGAGTACATGAAAAGAAAAAAAAAAGAAATCACAAAGAGGATTTAAGATCAGCATCTTTTTATAATGCGGGCTATTTATAGTGTTCTCTTTTGGACTTGCCAAAGCATGCCTTTATGTATTAAAAGAAACCGTAACAACAAAAACATCCCTAACCTTTAGTAATATTCATTGACTTTGGCAATGCACAGTGATATTGATGGTCTTGATTAGCTGTGGGATTACAGTAATGCTGCCCGGTCATTTCTGGGGCCAGCATGAGTTGTATTGACCATCATTGTCTGCTGCTTGGAGTTAGGCACTATTTGAACTAAACATCTGAACAGCTACTGGTTGTGCTGCTAGCTTCCACAAAGGTGAAATCTTGTGACAAAGATAGTATTAAGAGGTTTAGTTATGCTGCTGATGTGTTAGGATTGGTTTGATTTTGTTTTCCTGAGTTGCTGTTAACTTGTGTAACAAGGGAAGCTGTCAGTATGGAGGCACTTATCTAATGTGTAGGATAACATTATCCACCATGATCTAAGATCTCTTGAAAGGCTTTATGTTGCTCCATAATTCATTCTGTCTAATTTACAGCGGGTTTAATAGCTCTCAATTCTTTGTTCTGAAACACGATTCAGTATTTTCAAACTTGCGTATTTTGAAAAAAAAAAGTCTTCCTTTTGAATAACTGTGCTTGAGGAAAAGATCCAGAAAAACTGTTAACATTTTAACATGGATTCAGTATTTTTTTCTGTGTAGAAGAATTAAAGTAAGATATTTGGAGGGGATTTTTTTAGTTTGATTAAAATACAGTATAAGTTCCAATACCCTAAGACAACCTCCTAGCATCTTTTCCCAGCCATATTTTACCATTTCCATTGGTTTCTGCAGGGCTATCTGAGCTCAGAATCAGTCCCAGTTGGGGGCTGGGAAAATGCATTATTTCACTTAAATCAGAACTGTGGCATACATATGTACATATATATAAGTGTTTCCCTGAAGGGACAACATACAGATCTACAAAGAATTCGGCCTGTTTTATTTGGTGCTGTGAAAATGTACATGTCTGCTTTGAAATACATTTTGCAGAGTGTTACTACAAAGCATTAAAGTTTTCCAGTTGCTGTCTTTATAAAAGTTGGACAGGACAAGAGAGGCTTTTAAATACTTTTAAATCGTAATGTAACATTTGGCATAGGACTCTGACAAAAGATGGATGTGCAAAGACCAAAAGAGGTGGGGAGGTTTGTTTTTGTTTTAAAATTAGACAACTTGGGTTCTATTTCACCTCAAGTATGAGTAATTATGCTAGTTTAGCAATTATTAGAGATGAAAGAAATTCTGTTAGATATGAGTCTCCTAAACTTCAGTAGCTTTAGTTTTAGCCAGGATAATGATCAAGGAGTAGTTAGCCATATGCCTAGGGACTATGCTGTAGCAAAAAAGATAGGGCTGATCTTGGGGGTATCCTTATTACAACATGTTATAATTAACATTTTCATTCAGCCCTCCTACTTTCCAAAAAAATCTGCTTTATTTTTTTCTGTGCACACATTGGTAAGACTGCACAAAATTGCTCTCTTCCAATGAATTTTTGAACCAGGACATTTGTCTTCCATATTTAGAATATTAGTTAACACTCGTCACAGATTTTTTTCTGCCATTTCATGTTCCTTTAGTTTCAGACAAATTTTTCCCCTCTATACTGCATAACTATTAAGAAAAAAGATGTAGAAGATTTTTTCCCCCCTCCTTTTCAGGATTTAGTCTAGGTTATACATGTCCTTCTGGGGTGTGCACATTTGGGTTTTAGATTTTCCTTTAGCTAGAGTGATGCTGTGCGTGCCATACTGCAACTGTATGTTCTTTGTACAGTTGAATCCATATAATGTGTACTCAAAAGAGTTGTAGGGTTGTTATGTACCAATTCTGCACAATTAAAGCCCAATGAAATTTTAGATTTTGGGGAGTTGCTTTCATTGTGGTTCTCCCTCCCTCTTTTTTTTTGTGTCATGGGAGTAAGGCAGAGGGCTGTTTTTTTTCAGTGAGTGATTTTTCTGATACTTTCACTTTTAAATGTAGGTGAAATTAGGTGCAATTTTTCTCTGGAAGAGTAGGATTTCTAGTCCTTCAAGATTTCTTAAAGTTTTATATATATATATATATATATATATATATATATATATATGTATTTATCTATATATATCAGTATAGTGACATTCCCCCCTTCTTTATTTAATGTGATATGGGCTTACTGTGGTTCTTGAAAAATGCAATATCAGTAACTAGCTAGCCTTCTTACAAATTTGGAAGTGCTGGTCGTTAGTTAGACAGCTGGCTGAAGCAGAATACCTTTTTGTCCTGAGGAAAAATGGATGGGATGTTGATAGTGAGGATTCCCAGTGATTTCCTTCTGCCCCAAACCCCATTTTTGGAGAGCTTATTCTCTCATGCAAAGGCAATAACCTGGAGCATGAATTTTGTCCTTACCTAACACGAATGCAAAACTGCTTTCCAGTTTCTCATAGAGATGTTCAGTGTTCCACACAAATGTGGAAAAGCTACAGCACTTCTAAGTCGAAGTGTCCTGGTTGACTGTAAAATAGATGGCTTTTGTGTACAGTCCCTGAGACCTGTTGTGCCCTTACTATTTTTTTGTTGTGCTTTGCTGGAAAAATATATTTCAAACAATGAATTCCTTGATAATTGATTTTCTAGTTTCATTTTTCTGGTGTTCACTTTTTTGGTAACATATCAAGTTCAACTTCCATTATTGATTCATTCACTTTTTGAAAGAAGCTTTAAAAACAAAAATAATATACCTGCTCTGTTTCTGGACTGGATGATGTGATGCAGTGAGGCAGTGTCCTTGGGAAGACCAGGCTATGCTTTGATCAACAAGAACTTTCTCTGGCACTGAGTTATGATGGCTGGGTCTTTTTTTCCAGACAGAATCAAGTGACTTTCTAACTTTTGACAGTGGCAGTAGGAAGGAGGAGGGGGTGGGGAAGTTAATTATTTTCCACCTCTAAAGAATACAATTGTGAGGAAGGAACTTTCTGATTCACTGGTTCCAGGACAACAGGATGTCAAGATCCATGCCTGATGTAATGTTTTCACTCTGAAGATGGGAGGAGGAAATGGGTTTGTATTGGTCTCTGCATGCAACCACTGACCGGGAAGGGATTGTGTTATGTGACTTATAAAGAGGTAGAGCACAGGAACAGATTTGGTTTGCAGTTTCTGGTGAATGTGTTGAGTAGGAGACTTGCTTGTCAGATGCAAATGTAAATCAATGGAGAAAGGTCAGAAATCTTTAAGGCTAGGTACAAAATTTTAAAAAAGGCTTTCATGCTGCAAGATGTTTAGTGCTTAGATGCTGCTCTGCTTAGTTTATAGGTGACTGGTTGCCTAGTGGAATAGTCACTTTGCACCTAACTCTTGGATTCTTTATGTAATTCACAGGTGCTTAGGGGTTTATGAATGTTGTTGAGTAGAAATTATTTTAAGGAGACAGTAGGAAAAATTTGGAAATAATAATGTGTCTTAGCTCCTCCCCCACTCTAGATGTGGGCATCTTAGTGCAACAGGGCATCTCACAGCAGTCACTTATCTGACTCAGGTTTTGGAGATAAAATTCCTTTCCTCCCAGGCTAGAAGGAATTGAGGTGGTGTGCTGCTGCTCTTCCTCTCTCTTTTACTGAAGGGGGAAAGTTGTTTGCTCTGCTAGGATGTGAGAGGTAGGGGTTCTGTTCTGTGCTTTGTCTAAAGGTGTTTATCTGTATCTCACAGGGAGGACATCAGTCATTACACAGCAGCATATTGTGTTATGAGCGTGAGTTGCCCTGTTATTTTTGTCAATGATGTTTCCCTTTTCAAAAGTCTAATTAAGTATTTGTCAGACAAGAGGGTGAGAAAGAGCATTCATACATGAGACTCAGGGCTCAAATAGCTTGAGTACCATGAAGAAAAAGGGGAGACCTGCGTCCTGGTTTGCCAGATACTAACTGCCTTACTACTTCTGATGAATTATTTCAGTGCAACTAGAACTGGAGTCCACTTACCCCACTTGCTGTGATGGTGCCCCAACAGCAAGGATAAAATATCATGCTGATTCTTCTTGTTTCTAGTTCGGTGAATATTGTAGATGAAGTATGGTAGTTTCAACAGCAATGAATGAGTGCACCTCAAGTCTGAGGGTAAGTGTTCTTCATTAGGAAGCTCACGACGTGTGTACAAATCCTTCAGATAGAGGAGAAAGTTCAGCTGGTGCCACCCACATCCTGGGTGAGCGATCTAACCAGTGGATGTGGGCAAGAGGGGAAAAGGAAGATGTATTTCAACCCACACATTTTCTGCCAGTGTTTTATAGCAGCCAGGGAAGAGTATATGAACTCTGAAGAACCAGCCCATAAGATTGCGTCCAAACCCAGGGCAGGCAGGAGAATACTTACCTTCCATTCTCCAGATGTGCTGGGGCTTCAGTTTGATTTCAGCACTGAGAAAGCCTCGATGGTAAAACCATAGGTACTGCCTGACCTCAGTGGCATCTGAGCAGAACTGCTGACAATTTAGATTTAGCATCCCCTCACTAGTTTTTTGGCTTCTAAGCTCCTCTGTGGACATAGACCAGATTGCTGTTCTACATGATAGAAAGTCATCTAGAATAGAGCAGAGAGTCTGAGGGATCAAAAATTAACTTATAAAACCCTGTTTTACAATAGAAGGAGATCTCTGGTAAATCAGGGATAATCTCAGTTGAAGGGAAGTAGGTGTTTGGTTTGGTTTTTATTGACTCAGATAAATGTGTGCCTTTAAGTAACAGAGCTAAAACATGCAGCTGTGTTTTGGTTTGGTATTCAAACAGTGTCAGACAGCCCAAACGCCTCAATTTAAGTGTCCCATTTTAGGTACATAAATAAATTGCTTCCCTTCCAGAGGCAATGATCATCTACAGTAACCTTTACTGTAAGTCTTCATAGCTCTTCTTTATATCACCTGTCTTCAGACTTGTGTGATGTTGGTTACTTTGAGGTTATGTGATCCATACACCAGTTTGATTCCAATTACTCTCTCTTGCTGAGTTTAGACTTTTGTAGACAGTGTTTAATGAATTTCCTGTTTTCTAAGCACAGTTGAAAATAGAGTCTTTAGGAACACTAGAAATTCTTACTTATGTCACATTGAGTAAGAAAACTGAGGTGATACATAGCTTCAGGACACTGAGAGGAATTACTCTGAATGTGTTCATGTTAAGTACTGGACTTGGTAATTGGGGTTAAAATTTATCTTAACCTCCTAACTTCTGTCTTCCCCCAAAAATGGACTGGCTGCCCACAGCACGTTGTCAGGAATGGAGGTGGAGTACTCGGTCTAAGACAGGCAAGACAGCTGAAAGTCCTGACCCTGGTACTAAGAACTGACTCCCTCTTGCTTTGCTAATTCTCACTGTGGTCCTCAGTTTGACTCTGAGATTTATTATAATCTGTTACCTTGCATGATAGAGAGTCTTAGGGATGACTGAAATTTACTTGAGGTTTATAAAAAGCTCTGAGATTCTTTGGAGGAAAGTACTTTTGAAAATATAACATTATTAGTTTACCTAACAATAGAAATATGAGTATATGTAGATGTGGTTTAATCTTGTAAAAGGATGCATGGTTATGGAGGCAAAGTTAGAATTTTGGACAGGATTAATTAATCTATTACCTCAGCTGCCCAGAAAAATATATCCTCCCTCCCCCCACCCAGCTTTGGGGTTTAGAATTATTCCTCTGCTGCTGGAAAGAGCCTCTTCTGCCTTTTCTGCACACAGTGTTATGTAAAACTGGACGTCTTTAGGCTGTCACATTTGGATACTGTCATCCTTGAGATCAAGGGTTGGAAGAATATCCAAAGGATTTCTTAAGCATAATTTCTTTCCACTTAAGTATATTTATTACTTTTATGTTTATGTGCTGCCTAGGAAAATACTTTATTTTAGCATAAGAATAATATTTTCCAACCACCGCAGTTTAATTGGGAACTCCTAATTCAGTCATTCTACAAGAAGAACATTAGGGGAAAAAAAACAAGCTCAGTGTTGGGACAGACCAAAGAGAGGAGTGAAAAATACGAGTGCTATGAGGGACTTTGTCTTCTGGAATAAGCAAATGCAAGAGGAAAGAATGCTTTATATAACAGGAATCTTTTAAGGAAAATAATTTCCAATGTCAGAAGAATATTGTTACAATGCTGGGGGGGAATAGAAATAGGAAAAGGGGTATGTCACAACACAAAGGAAAACAAATCAGGCACATAAATATTCATGCATATGATTAATTAGATTTTTGTAAAGTTGTGGCTACACACAGAACTGATTTTCAGTGGAGTTCTGGAATGTAGATATTTGAAATGTTAATATGCCAATGCATTTCTTTTTCCAATTCTTCTAACACTAAAGTCTTTGGGAGGATGTACATTTAACAGTCAAATTGGTAATCTGGCTAGTAGCTGATAGACACAAATTGATGCTAGGTGAAGTTGTTCAGAAAACAGTGCTTTCTTAGTAGTTCTGAACTTTTATGAGTGCCAGTTATTTCAAAGGCCATTATGAAGCATTCTGAAATATTTGCTGAATCTCAGAAGTCACCCACTGAATTGCTGCTCTAATGTGCCACAGCCGGGTGCGAAATCCTGTGCTGGCATGTGTCAGCCAGAAGGGTTTAAGAGGTGAGTCTTAGGTACCAGTGGTACCTAGGGAGAGAAGAAAGCCAAGGAAGGTGTAGCCCTAGCAGGTGATTCACTGACATGTGATCCTGAATTTAATACTTCTCTGTAACTTCTTTAATTTCAGTTTTGCATCCTGACTGAACCCTTGTGGAGACGTATTTCCACAGCATGTTATTGCAAAGTGTGAAACATCTTCAGAATCCATTGCCTTTAATAGAGCTAGAGGATACTCAATGTCCCCTGCAACTGGCTCTTAAATTTGCCTTCTGCTATATGATTAATCTGTCTGCTCATACTTAATATCTACCTGTAGATGGTGGCAGTATGAATGTCCTCTTGGTTTTGATGTGGCCACGAGGAGAAGTGGAGAGATACTTCCAGAAATTACAGTCATTTGTAGATACTGAAATAATGGCGCACACGTTTTATTTCTGTTCTGTCTCAGTAACTCAGTAAATTGTGTATTGATTATGCTAATACAGCTACTGTCTCTATTACTTGTCTGCAGAAATTATTCAAACATGTAGATTGAAGATGCACTTGGCAAAGTTACCATCCTAAGAAAAAGGCTTTTGTGCAAAGATGGCTTTAAATTGAATTACTAATCATATGCTAATGGAAGTTTATAGATCAAGTATTGAATTGTACAAAATGCAAAGTGCAAGGTAAAAATATGTATTCTGAACTTCCTATCCTGACAGTCTTAGTTGCTACATTAGGTTTATTTTCACATCTCTCAAGGAATATGTTTTATGAAAGGATAAATCAATAGCAATCTATTTTTATAGTTTATTTTGGGACATGGAGCTTCTCCTGCTTTGTTTACCAAGCTGAATAGAGGCTCAGGCATTTGGGGCAGTTATTTTTTTTCTTTTTCAAAATTTATTAATCTACCTAGACTAGAAGAAAACAGACTTTTTTCAATTATCTTTTGCTTTTATTTTATTATGGTTTGTAATAGGTCAGAAATCATAAATCTTAGCCAGAGTTCTTCAAAAGGCTTCCCTTTCAGTGAAAGTGTACTTTTCCACATTTCTAATTTTATCAATTTCTTTTCTGTGCAAGCTTTTTCCAGGCATAAACCAGAAATGACTTGTGCTCTTCCTTAGGGTGCTAAATCTACAGATTAACTTTTCAGAGAAGGGGAATCCTGGTTACTCAGTAGAATATGAATGAGAGTTTGCAAGCTAGAAAATATGTACATATTTTGTAGCAACTTCAGAAAATAATCTCCCTCCTTTAAGGTCTAGCCATGAGTCCCAGGAACAGACTAAGCAAAAGGGGTGAAATCCTCATTGATCAGCAGGTGCTGCTGTAGAGCAGTCAGGAGCTTAATTCTAAATTTAGGACCTCTATATCAAAATTCCCACAGGTTTCCCTCATTGGCTGTCCTTGATGGTTCTACTTGATTTGTTGCATTGTTTTTGGTTTGGTTTGGTTTTTTCTTTTCCTTCTTTCTTTAGAAAGGAATAGTTGGTCTTAATGTTGCCAGTCAGCTGCCCAAGCATGAGACTTGCTCTGAACTGAAACGAGGGTTTGCCTTGGACACTGGCTGTACCAAAGCCGAAACATCTTAACCTTTCACATGGATACAACTTCAGTTTAGAGATAGTTTTGTTTTGGGTTTTTTTTTTTTAGTAAAATTTTAAAAACTGGTATCTGTCAAATCCACAGCTTTTATAATGGGAGATAGAACTGACATGTTGGATTTCTCTTTTCCCTTACTGGTATTTTTTTTAAATTGCTCTCAAGAAGTGAGATGCCACAGTTGTAGTGATCTGATCTTTTTTTGAAATTTTGTTACTTGGGGTTCTTGGTTTTGTTTCTCAAAAGTTGTCCTGAAAAAATGGGTAGTAGGAAATCGATCATTTGTTGTTTTAAGGAACAGATGAGTTAATTGAGAAATATTACAACAGCTAACAAAACAGATGAGGAGTGATCATAAACATGTAGTTGTAGGGACAAGGATCATTGTTGCTTTCATGACAACATGTATCTAGAAGTTCTGTTCAGCTGTAACATCACTTTTTCATATTGGATTATAATGTATTATTCTGCTTTCCTGAGGCCTCTCCTTCACTGGTATTCTGCCTTCATTACACAGAATTCATCTTACCTTGTGCTAGGATGTGGTATATGCTATAATGAAGGTGACATCTCTGTGCAATTACAGTTCTAGGGTATCAATAATTTTGATGTTTGAATTAATAATAGTGCATACATGCTACTCTTTTATTTGCATATCATCCTTGTTCCTTTTTTTGTTATGTTCCATGCTTGTGCTAGAGAAAGGGTTTTGGTTAGCAAAATTTCAGTCATCCCTTTGTATAGATTCTGTTTAAAGGTGTCTTCCTCTTCTGAAAAAAATTAGTGTAGTTAATGTTTAAGGGAGGTTAACATTGGCTGCATGTCACACTACCTTTCATATTCAGCTGAGTTTAACAATGGCCTGAGAGCTGAAACAGTACTGAAGTTTTCAGAATCTGGTTGTCAAAAGGTGTTAAGTGCTAATCGAGAGCTTATCTGATGCTACCAGCTGTAGCCTACTTAATGTAAGGAATACCCTTGCAAGTTGGAGGAAGGAGCTAACTTAATGCAAAGGAAAATGAGATGCTATTTTGTAGGTGATTTGTGCTAATGCCAAGATTCATTGATTCAGTGGGTTTTGTAGAAGAGTTTTCTTTTTCTTTTTACCATGCTTCCCCCTAAATATGGGGGGTTTTTTCCCCTGGTAAATATGTCAGTCTAGTTGACTATTACTGGCAAGTCTTTGTGCTATGGCCTGTTGTTACCTACTCGTTTCTGTTGTGACTGAGAATCCTTAAAGGGATGAACAAGGGTTTAGAAAAATGCTAACCACAGAGTTACCTGCTTTTATGCTTGTTTCCTTTTTCAAGTGCAATAAAGACATAGTGGTCAGCCTTTGTTGAAAGCAAACCTCAGCTCTCACAGAATTTTCAGATCCCAAAATAGCAGGAAAGTTGTAAAATGTTTGTTTTCACAAGGCATATGCTGTCATGTTTTCATGGTACAAAATTGCATACCTGGAAACAATTTGTTAGGAAGTATCCATGTTTATTTTTCCCATTTTAGGAGCTAAAAATGTTTGGTGTACCTCTCAGTCAGCAGTGTGAAGCTGAGTACATCTCCTTGTGCAGTCACTTCTCAGGAGCAGTGAGAGATTCTGGTACTGCAGCTGGTGGCAGTAGACATTAAGGACAGAACAGCAGAAAAAATTAACTCTTGCATTTTAGCTTACACTTAAAAGTGGAGATCTTGTCTAGCTCTCAACAGGTAGCCACTTGGGAATCAGTTATTGAAAAGTTCATGTTTGAAGACTTCAATTCCATCTTGAAACTTCAGAAATGGTAGAGTTCTTAAACTGCTTTTTTGAACTGAGTAGTGACATTTATCATGGTTGAGGACAGCAAGTAAATCTACAACTAATAAGGCTGATTAGTAGGTAGTGATGACCAAAGTGAGTTTCCTCTTGAGGGATGGAAGAGTGGACTCATTTTCAGTTTTAGAGCTTGTTCTTGAGTACATTTTTTGGAGATACACCAACAGCTAATGATGGACATAAATAAGGTCAGGTTGGGCTTCTGCAGAGGTTTCCCTGGGGGTTTCAAGGAGCTCACAATAGATGGTATCTTTTGTTTTTTTGTTAATGTATGCTAGTTTTATTCATTATTTTTCTTGCTTTATTGATGAAACTTACTGATCTGTGCTACCTTAGAGAAAAATCTTTCTATTTAGCTTAGTTTGCATTTGACCACATGTTCCCCAAAACTCAGCTTTTCATGAGCTTTTCCCACTGCTTTCTTTGTCTGACCGGTTTCCTTCAGCTGTGAGGATGCTGGGATGACTGCTTCAGTGTACCAAAGGAAATCATACAGTATTATCACAGCTGAAGTACTGGTAGCATCGTGGCTGCAAAACACAAGTTCAGCTCATAAATTAGCTCATAAAATCATATTTTGTGAAATACTGGACTGACTGCAGGGCTGGGGAAACTTTTATCAGATCTCTGTCGATGAGAAGAGTTTGCTTACTAGCCACGGCTCTGGGATAGATATAGATTGTGTAGAGTCCTTCAGAGATTGTACTTGACTCTTTCTAATATATGCACTGTGATACAAGTTTCTGGTGTCCTAAGAGTGTCCTTATGAAAACTGGTGTTTTTTTTCTAGAAACTCAGATTCTAGAAACAACCAGTTGTATGAAGCCTTGGGGTTGGCGGAGGAGGAAAAGAGGTACCTGTGGAGTGTGTATATGTATCTCTTCTTTTGCATATATGTCTAGATTTATATGTGACCCCTAAGTGTTGCACTCTCTTGTCCCAAGAACCAGGAAAAATACCTCAAATCTTTGGACTTTTAATTCAGTTGCATGATTATTTTTTGAGGTCTGAATTCTTGGGAGTGGAAATGCTGCAGAAGTGCAGTCTTTCCCCTTTCAGCTTTTTCCCCTGTGGAGGCAGAATGAATTCTTTTCTCTCCGCTGTTCTCTAACCCAAAGAACTCGGTCTTTGGGAGAATAAAAGGAAATGGTTCTGCCTTTTAGCTCTTCCCTTACTTTTGCTTTGGGAGAGTCAATCTTACTTAGGCATCATATCAGAACGTACGAGAACAGCGCTTTCTAATTTTTCAAAGTAGCAGCAGAATGGCTCTTGTTAGGTTCACTCACCCAACAAGTTTTGAATAGTGAATCTGACAAGAATTGTATTGTTTTTAGTTCTACTGCTCTGGAAAGCTGTGAGCCAAGGGAAAGACGCTGGCATGGTATATACAGTAAAACAGCATGGGGTTAGTTCTCCTTTGCAAGGCTGTCTGCACTGCTGAGATGTTTGCTACTGAATATAGGATTATTACTATTTTTTAAAGCTTATGTATGAATTAGCACACACACCTCTCCCATCTGCCAGGAGAAGGCTTTCTCTTACCTGTGTGGAGCAAGCAGAATCTTAAAACCCGTAATTGTTCTCTTATTTAGATCCATAATCAAATACAGTTAAAGTGCATTGAAGACAAATATCCCAGAGGAAATTCGATTTGTTTTTTTAAGCCATGAAAAAGATTTGGTTACTCTGTTCTCAGATTTGTAGCTTCCATACAGCAATGTATTCTGTCTTAGTCTGGTCTACACTTTCGCACTTTGCAGTGCAGCTTTTCTTGCCTGTGTTGTGCAAGCATTGCTGGCTTTCAGAACTGAGGCTGGTGTAAAGGTGCTTGAAACACTTCAGCTACCGACCTAACATCTTTTTTGTTTGTTTTGTTTTTGTTTTGTTTACCTTTTTTCTGACAGTAGAAGAAAATGAAACAGAGGACCATCAGGCAGGTGTGGGACACACAGCCGCACAGACTGGTAATGCTGAATTCCTTCATTAGTGCTTGCTTACCATTTGACAACAGTGTGAGGGATTTTTGTATTGGGGTGTTTTTGCAAAGCCTGCACTCTTCTTTCTCTGTTTCAGCTCATTCTTGAGGCTTGCAATGGAAAATAATGTTCCTTTCCCCTTACCTTTCAATTTCTGACAATTAGAAATTCTGCCTTTTTTAGGTCAGCTGACTGAAAGTGAGATGCTTCTAAAGTGTTCTAAATGCTTCTAGAGCATGCTTTTATTTTTTTCTTTTTATTTCCTTTTTTGTTAAATTTAATCCTTCTCTACATTCCCCATGGAAGCCACCCCCCAAACCCCCCCCCCATGCCATTTCAGATAACCTTGATTGTTCATTTCACTTAAACTATTTTTGTATTTGTAAAATATGTGGTTAGGGGTAATTTCTTTAAAGATTGTTTGTATAATTTCTTGCCAGAGATTAATTAAGGGCTCTTTAATTTTAATAAGTGAGATTGGGTGGACAAAACTGTTGTTTGAGTCAGGATCACAGGGATAAGTACTGGTAATAATCATGAAGAAATAATCGTTAATTCCCCAAAACAACAAAGACTTCTTTATTCTCTAGCATGGTTCGGAGAATGCAAGAAATAATTTGTTTCTGTCTTTGGTACTGGTTTCACAGAATTTTATCTGAAGAGAAGGACTGACTCATCTGAATAGTCTTATTCATTCAGCTGAGGTCACCTTTTGGAGTAAGGGCTGACTCCTTAAGGATATTCCTAGAAGGCTAGTCATCTCTGAATACATGTAGGTAATTTGTTTGAGGACAGTTGGAGTTATTCCTCTTATGAAGGTGAAGAATACAGTTAATTTTTTCTTCAGCTCGAAGACTTTATATTTCTGTGTGTGTCCTGTGGGTTTGTGTTTGGTGCCTTTTATAGATTCTAATGGCTTTGTGCATAAAGTAGTTTGTTCGAAAACAGTAAATAAAATTGAGGGAGTTATTTGCCGTCTTAATGGGAAATTTCTCAAACTCTTCTCAGTGTACATATGTCTCCATTTAACTACCTGCAAATTCTTAAAAAAAGCAAACTTGTCCTGCTGTAGAGACACAAAGTTGAAAAACAGGCAACTGCAAAACCAGAGATCAATGTCAAGGAATGGTGGCTCTTCTGCATTTTTTTCTTAAAATAATTCTCAGTGGCTAAGTTGCATTGCTAGTTCTTTATTTCCCACCATGTCCTGTGTTGTTCCCTGTTTATTTCTAGGCAGGATTTAGCATTCTGTTTTTCTCTACAGCAAGAATGCAGTGCTGATATTAAAAACCAAAAACCTGATAGAGCAAGCAGTACAGAAGGCCTGCACTGTGTACACACTGCCAGAAGTTTTTATAGTAATACTTTGTATCTAAGCTCTGGCTCTAACCATTAAATGTGCTTTTTATAGAGTACCAAGTTATAATGTAGTGCAGCTACGGCATATTAATCTTACTGCAGAGATTTAATGAGGCAGTTGTTTTGCGATGGACACTATTGGGAGCAGAGAGCGACAGAGTTTTACTTTACCACTGAGCTGAAGAAATATTCCTTGCCTGGTAATAATTACAACCACATGATCTAAGTTTTCCTTTCTTTTGCCAGCACTTTTCCATGCAGAAGTGGCTTGGAAAGAGGTCTGCTGCAAGGCAGTGAAATGGATTGGAAAGGAGGCTGTTTTCTTGGTAGTTTGATGTTTTAGTTGGGATTATCGATGGATCCTTGCAGCATAGGCAGAAATATGTAAGATGAGTTTCAAGAATACAGACAGTCTTTGCCAGTCCACTGAGATGACTTTTAGATATTCATTACTTTTACTTGACTTTTATATGGGTTATAAAAAGTAAATGTGGTGAAACCTCATTTTTACATGGGCAGAATAGAATTTCTGCTGGTTGGCCTTAAACCGCTCCCATACTTGAAATTAATTGAAGTCCATGCCTTTATTGCCTCCAACACTTTTAAGCCAATGCAATTTTTCATTTTCCCCAAAGTTGCAGTTTTATTAGACCAAGTTACAGCAATAACATCCCTTATGAGAAGGAGGAAGAAGGGGAGAACCACCTGCCAGGGAACATAGTAATGAGAAAATCATGCTTCTTTTAATTTCCATTTATAAATAATGTTAACATAATCAAGAACAGAAGACAACTGTTCTTTCTCTCTCTTTTTTTTTTTTTAAGTGCCTTAATAGGTAGAATTTATTTCTCTTCCAAAAAAGCAACCTTCATTCATTTCTACACTAGATAATTTCCAATGGTATCTGAAGGCAGAGAGGATGTGTGTGTATTATTGCTGATGTGTATTGAAAAATTTCAGTTGGTGCATGGGCAGCTTCCAAAAAAGGGCAGGGAAGCCTCTGGAAATCACAGTGGTATTTGCAGATGTTGAGAAAAGTAATTTTACTATGAACACCGTTTTTATTGAGGGAATTGTGGCTGTGATTGTTGCAGATACTGGGGAGAAAGAAATGTGGGAGATGAATGACATTTGCCCTGAAGTCTATATATGAGCCTGAGCTTTGAACAAGAGGTTAAGGAGAAAGCACAGATGAATGCGTATTGCATTTATAAAATATTTTATTCTAGTCTTTCAAAAGAGCTGCTCAAATAAGGCAGCTTATCCTCAATTTAAGTAACTATTTAAGGTTAGACCAGCTCTTGATGGAAGATATTTGTTGTTGCAACAGAAAAGCTATCTATTCACAAAGCCTCCAAATGATATTTGCTCTCTTTAAATATCTTCTTATTTTGGTGGTGACATCTCTTCACAGAAGCAGATCACAGTGGAAATGCATTCATTGAGAGGGGCTGAGACTGCCAGAACTCATTTCACAAAGCTGTCATAGGCTAAACTCGAACCTAGGTCCCAGAGGGTCCCACTTAAGTGTTGACCTAAAAACAAATGTGCCAGTTGGCTAGAGCATGTATTCTAAAGTTGCAGCAGAAGGGAATAAGCTTGACTGACTTCTGTCCCTGTAGAGTTTATATCTGCAAATGCAGAAGGAGAAGCAAAACATTATTAGTCTTAAAATGATGCTAATTTTAATAACTGGTCGCTAAGTATGAGGCTTTAAATTGAGTTATTCTTTAGGCTTTTGTGCACTAAGGGGTCCACGTGTGCCTACGTGTGTGTGTGTGTTGCTGAATTCCTGTAAAATGCAAGTGTTTCTGAATACTGAGTCTCGAGAATTCCCTCCCCTCCCTTTTCTTTCCTTCAGCATTGTACTTAAAGCAGAGTCAGACACTACCCTTATTTTAAAACAAACAGGTCTGTAAACTTTATGTGCAGCATTTAAATACTCATGTTAAAATTCAGACCTAGTGGCCACATTTCCCTGAGTGCTGTCAATTTTATGAGATGAAACTGGGAGCTTGAGCTGAACAACTAATAGTATGCAGCATGCACATGCTGCCTTCCAACAAGTGTTTAATGATGTTGGGGTCAGTTTGCAACAGTTAAGACAATTATTTCATTTTCTGGGCTGTTTCGAACCTGGTGATCTCCTAGCTACTTTTCTTAATCTTTCAAAATATGTTGGAAAATTAAGTGGCAATGGAAGTTATTAGATTTAGAGTATTCAATAATGGCTAAAATGTCATAAAGTCTTTTTAGAATTAGCATACCTTTTTTGGTTTGTAAATTTGCAGTCTACTCTTCTATTTGGAAGTAGCTGCCCAAGTGGAAATTTCCACTCTTGAAAGAACCTTGTGGATGTAATTTGTCATATAAGGACTTAGTGTATAGGCAGGGCTTTTGCATAGCAAATATATTTTTGCTTTCAGAATGTGTTTTTTATTTTAAAAAATTAATCTGGTTTCTCTCTGTAATATAATTCCCTTAAAAATAAATACTGCCCTTTACCCCTGTCAAAGAAATTCCTCGGTTTTGATCACAAGCCACATGGCATGAGAAAGACTTCCTGACATGGGTCATTTCCAGTTTCTGCTTGCGGGTCCATCTGTGTTTGCACAGTTGAAGGGCAGGGTGCAGCAGTATGGACCAAGGGATACAGAGAGATGAGGAGAGCTCTGACCTTGGTTGTGGGCAGCGAGAAATACAGGAATGGCTGTGCCCAGATTGCTGTAGGGTGCTGAGAGCGGATATGAGTGGTTTAAAGTGGAATTGCCTTCCTGCTTCTCCTCACACACCACCCCACCCCCAATATGAATGTAGTGTTGGCATGTTTTAGTTTCTCTTCTTCCAAGGAGTTGTGCAGGATCCTAATCAATTTCAAGGCTAAATAAAGTATGTTCACAGATAGCACCTCTCTGTTCCCCTGGCCAGGGAGCCCACTCCTGGTTAGCCACCCGCTTGGCTAAAGAGCACAACATCTTAAAATGTACTTGCACAATCTCCAGTTATTATGTGAGTTCATACTTGTTTTCTAAAATGACTTGTTTTGGTCTCAGCTCTCTCAAATATCTAAAAGGAAAGATGAGGTGGCCAAATCAGAAAAGGAAAAAGTGGTGAAACACTTGCATTCCTTTTGCTGGAATGTACATAACCATTTTTTTTTCTGCATTTCACTTGTTTTAATGTGGTTCCCAAGAAAAAACAAAGTTAAGTGCCAGCTTGCTTTATTAGGGAAAACAGATTGGTTTATTTCTGTCTTTTGAAGGAAGCTTTTAGTAAAATGGGCAAAAAGTCAAGAGTAGTTAAAGCTACTGTGTTCCTCCTCAGAGGAGGAAGAAAAGTTCTAGGCTACACATTATCTCACTGAGCTGGTCATCTGCTGAACTGAGGCAGTGCAATGAGCTGTGAGGTGTCTCTGCACACATGGGTAGGTGGTGAGGCTGCACGTTTCTTCCAGTTTAGAAGCTTCAGTTGGGCTCAGGACTGCTGATCAGAGGCTGGAGCTATCCCCCAAGTGCCTGTTAATACGTCAAACAGATAAAGCTTTCTTTGTGCACTATGTAGCCTTTATACTAGAGTGGTTAGTTTCCAGTTTTCCATGATGTGGCAAACACAGGAACTTGATCAGCATTGTCTTTAAGTTGTATACAAGTTCAAAGCATGGGTAGCATTTTGACCCAGGGTATAAGCTTTCCAGGGCTTTGTGTCAAATAGTGTGGTGATGGAGTATTGAAATGGGTTGTAAAATAGAGATTAATTTCATGTTTATGTAAATCAAATTTGTTAGTCTCTTAATTCTGGTAATTTCCTGCAAAACGCTGTAGTTAACAGTGAAAAGAAGTTCCTGCACACTCACTGATTTGATTTTTCTTTTCATTGAAAAACTAATTGCATAGGTGGTTTATCCTTTCTTACGATGATCAAAGCAGCTTCAATAGCTGTGATGAAATTGACAAACCTAACATTGAAGCATGGAAGAATAGCTTGAGTGAGAAATGGAGCTGCATTTGTGGGAGTAGAAGGGAAATTTGCTTTTCATTGAGATTAGGAAAAAAAAATAAGGAGAAAAGCCTCTTTTGCTTATTTAGCAATAAATTCTACAGTGCGCTGCAGGCTCATGCCAAATAGTTTTCTTCTCATCATTAGCACAACAACCTATCTTGATTTTTTTTCAAGTGTTCTCTTCTTACATGCCTGACATCACAGTCTTGATTTTCTTTCAGACCCGAACTGTAAACTAGAAGACAAGGCAGAAGATGGAGATGTGCTAGACTGTAAGAAAAGGCCGGATGAAGGGGAGGAGTTAGAAGAAGAAGCTGTGCACAGCTGTGACAGCTGCCTCCAGGTGTTTGAGTCACTGAGCGATATCACAGAACACAAGATTAATCAATGTCAACTGACAGGTAAACAATACTTATCATTTTGTGGCTTTGTGCACTGTTCTATTTCTCATTCCCATCCTCTGATTCTGATATCCCTCCTTTCTCAGTTATTTTATTCCTGCACTTGAGTGCTTGGTTGAGACCTTTATAAACAGATTTTGGGACAGGATTATACTGTAAAAGGAGCATTATAAAATTCCTTAATACCAAAGGATATATGACAGCTGTGTGTGTTTTCTAGATTCATACTGTACAGCTTTGCTTAAACATGTATTTTGCTAGGTCGCTTGTGAATGCAGAGGGCATTTGTAAGTGGGGCTTAAGAGGCATAATGTCACATAATGAATGAATTTGCACAATGGCCTGTTGCAGATCTGAGCTGGATGTTGTGTTAGTCTAATCTGTTAACTACAAATGACTGTACAGTAATCAGTAACTGAAAGTTGAGAGGAATTAAGCTAATTGTTAGAGGGGAAAATAAAATCTCAGCTTCAGCCAAGGGGCAGAACTGAGTGCTTATCAGATACTACTGAATTGAGTAGAGCTGGGTGAATGGACCTGTATACCATCCAGATTCCTCTGAAATTATCGTAGATAGCCCCCTCACTGAGAAAACCATGTGAAACCTGCTGAATTTAAATTTAGTTGGTTTTTCGATGGTATACACTGTAGGTCCAAACAGGCTCAGTGTCAAGAGAAAGGCATTTAAATTTTTTATTAAAAAGTGTTTTATTTTTAGCCTGTACAGTGGAAAATGTATTTATTATGTAGTGAAGTTTTGTTAAAAACCTTTCTTTATTATGAGTTTGTAAGTAAGAAAAACCATCCTTCCCATTTGGGAATGCTTTTAGAAAGTGTCATTGTGTGCAAAGTGGCATTGTGTTTGGAGAGCTTCCTGAGTTTTGGTTCAAATAGGTCCATAGGCTAAGCCCTGTCAGAATGAGACATAAAAGTCAGATAGCAGTACCACTCTTGAGGATGAAGAGTGAAAAGATGATGAGCAGAAGAGGAATAAGTGGGCAGGAGAAGAAGAAAGATTGAGGAAGTAATGTGGATTTGTCAAATGATTTTAATCCTCACTTCAAATTATGGAAGATGAAAATCTGCTGCAGCAAGAAGTGTTTACTTTTATTAATATATTGCTTTGCCTTTTCTTGCCTGTAAAATGTATTTCTGACTTGAGATACAATCAATTCAATCCTTTTCTAATCACTCCTACAAACTTCCAGAATGTATTTGTCTACAGTGCTCATTATTTCTGGCAGTATGGATATTCTCTCTTGACTTGAAATAACTTAAACATTTTTCTCCCTTTTTCTTCACACCTCTCTCCTTTCTTTTGCACTTTCTGTGTTGAAAAATTGGTGGCTTAACTTGTCTCTTCCTTCACTCTCCCAGAAAGCACTCCCCTTGCCTCAGTCCCCTGGCTCTCCCCTTCACTGTCTCAGAGCCCATTTATTTCTCCCTGTGGTTTTTTTTCCTTGTTCTGATACAGCTGTTTCTCCTTTCTGGTTAGTTAGTTGCTGCCCCCTTCTACCAAGTGTTTCCTCTGATTTAAAGCTGCAAGCAGAGTGCACTGAACAGTGCTTGCACGGTTGGGTTAAGAAACTGGAGAAAAGCAGGTGAGGGGAGCAGTAAATAGGAAGAATCCTGGACCACTGCTCCTGAACACAGCAGTTCTTGCTGAGAGCTGTGTTGCTAAATGAGAGTGAAAATAAGGATGCTGTATTAGTCAAGCTGAGGGGCATATGTGAAGGTAGGAATACACGTACATACGATGGCAGAGGATGGGGAAGTGAAACTGAATCTTGAAGGAAATTGTTTAAGTTCCTGAAAATATCTTTGCCTCTCTTTCAAGGAAATTTGTGATAGTGAATGGGTAGAGACCAGGCAGTGTGGAAGCTAATGAAGTGAACAAAAACCAAAACTACACACCCTTCTGGAGTACAAAGTTGACAAAAAGCCAACTGTCCTCTGTTTCTAAATATAAATGACCTAAATACACCCTTAGAGTTGAAAAAGGGGCCTGAATGACATGGCTGGTGTTGAGGATTTCTTCTTAGGCAAAAAAAAAACCTAAACAGGTGGTTAGTGGGGTAGATTCAATGCAGGGTCCTAAGGTGCATGTATAACCTTACACTAAGGACACAACATTTAAGACAACCTCATTGGCTTAGATTATTTTTAGATAGTCTGTGACAAACAGTTGACAGAAGGAAGCCTAACTTTCTGTTCTGAAGCACACTATATATTTGACAAAAATAAGGGTTGCTTTTAGCATTTTAGTCAAGCTCCCTGGACTCTTGTCTTTCTCTTGGACTTCCACAAGCACCTTTGGGTGTCACACTCAAAAGTTTTTTAAAGGAAAGTGTTATCAAGAAGAGCTAGTTGCACCTCCCTTTCCCATCACAGTCCTCTGATGCAACAGGGTCTTACATAATTGCTCTGATTGTGTCCTTTTGGAGGAGTCCCGCAGAAATTAGGAGACACTCTAAGGAGTCAACTAATATGTCTACAAACCTGTCAGTCACTACGTTGTTAATGAAAGGCAAGAGGTTTACAAAATGTACTTTTTCCTACTGTATTCTGCTATTTGGATCAACTGTGTCGTCTCTGGAGGAGGGCAGAGTGTATCATCTATCTTGAGATGTTTCCAGTCTGAGTCTCAGGCAGGGAAGAGTTATCTAAGATGCCCATTATGTAAAAATGCCAGGGCTGTCATCCTCTGAAGGCCACGTTTAAGTTGTGAAGCCCTCCAAACCTATTCTTCAGATGGCTGAACCAGCTGCTGAAGCTTGTCTGGATTTTACTGAGCTTCACTGTGGTGCTCTGTGAGATGCACAGGGAGCTGCACTGTGAGACTTTATGAACTGTGTATGTTGATCCAGTTGTAGGGTCATTTTCCATTCAGTTTTATTGGGTAAAATCTACAACTATGTTGCTGGAACAAACAGGATGACAAAACAATGGCTTAAGGCAACCCTCTAGTAAAACCCTGAATATGAAACGTGACGTTTGAGTGTCACAGTGTCTCGACTGCGCCTAGTTCTACCAGCCTTGTAAAATGCTTGAAAATGAGGCTTGCCACTTAAGGTTTTCAAACTGATGCTCTGGCTTCTAGTTTTTGCATTTGAAAATATCGAATGTGTTCCTCTGAAGTTCTGGCAGCTCAGTGGAAGGAGTAAAACTGCTTTATTGAATCTTCATTCTGTACTCTCAACCAAAGACAAGAATGAGGAGAAGGGAGCTGGTTTATTAAGCAGTGCTCCCAATCTCTCAAAGTGTCAGTAACCCCCCCCTATTCAGAGGACAGTGGAAGATGAGAGTTACTTACACCTCTGTGAGATGTAGCTCTCAGGATCATGAATTGCTGTTCTCTTGCAGATATTTTCAAAGGAGGAGAAAAAAGTTGTCCCCAACTGGTTCCTTTCTGTAATCTGTTGTTTGAATTGAACTCATGTTCTTTTTTCTGGAGGAGGGCATAGCTGCTCTTTTATCCTAATGTGTGCGCTATTGATCTTTTCAATTTGGGTCTGATCCAGTATCCATTGAAGTCAGTGAAAAGATTCCCATTGACTTCAGTGGGGGATGGAACAGGCCCTTCATGAGCTATTTAGTAATATTTTTTGCTATCATCTGAAATTCTTGTACTGAAGCTTTCTCTGAAAAGGTGATGATTTATTTATGTTAATTGCTGACAATTCCTGTGATGTTTGTGGAATACAGATAATGGATAAATGGGGGGGAAAGTTCGAAAAATTCTTTGCAACCAAGGACAGATAAGATGCTGAACTATATTCATTTAGTCATTACAAAAGATTGGCAATAAAAACATGGATTTAATAGTGCTTCTCTCTGATGTTAATGCTTTTCTCACTGTGTTCTTCCTGCAGCATTTCATTTAATAACTCAAGCCACTTGCACATTGTCATCCTCTATGTTGTTTTTATAAGCAAAGGGTCCAATTAGCAGGGCTATGAGCCTGATATCTTTCTAGTATATGTCAGTCTGGATCTCACTGGAGGAACTTGAAAACAGCATCAAATATGATGCACTACTGATAAACCCTCAACTGCACCTCCTCTCCTCTTCTGCCATCAAGAAAAGAAACTTAACTTTTTTCGTTGCTGCCATATATGCTGTTGGTAGGACACAATGTGTCAGACACTTTCTCTTATTGTCTCCAGCTCAATTTATAATCCCTTTTCCCTGCACAGTGCTTTGTGCGTTTATTTTCCCTTTCAGTCCTCAGGGATCCTGCTTTATGAAGTCTCCCGTGTCCGTGTGAGAACTGCCTCTCCACTGGCTGGCTCTGTGGGCAGAGGTATCCAGCTCAAGCTTGGTACTCTTCTAGATCACTTTGGCGTCAGAAATCTCAGCCATAACCAGAGTGATACTGGAACAAGGAGCATAATCATGCAGTGAACATACTGGTCTAGCTGGCTGAGTTGCTGAATAACTCAGCAGCAGTGGACATGCTGGCACACAAGTCTGCCATTGTCCACCTCAACGTGAGTTACAGAGCATGTTACAGAACTTTCCTACTAGCCCTATTGGCATCACAGGGTGTAAAACTTGCCTGAAAGCAGGCTACTGAATCATATGCAGTCCTAGCTTCAAGGCTAAGCATGGTCTGAGGGAAAAGACATGAGCTATTTCTCCACTGGAGATATTTCTTTGCCTTTAGGTTGTTAGGCAGGCTCCGTTTTATGCTTTAGGCTCTAGCTTAGTTCTAGAGCTCTGACAGGTTAAGTATGTCAGGTAGAGCTGATAGCCATTCCTGTTATCACCTAAGCTGTTTCTGATATTGAAAAGGTTACTGGTCATAGCTGTGTGTCCCCTGCCAATGAAGAGATGCAGTCCTGCCCTCTAGCCTTGCTCAGAGATTCTTCTCTGATGCCATCTGAAAAGAATTCCAGCAGATGTATTAGGGGCTCATTGTTCCAAGTGCTGGTGTCCATCAGCACTGGAGTATCATGAGGGTGGAAACTCATAGATAAGTCAGTATTTCTATGTTTCTAATTAAGACCAAAATTGATTTTCATCATCATCCTGAGAAACACCTACTTTCATGTCTAGATATGAGGAGCTTGTGCTACCTAACAGCTTTACAGACAGCATGCACCATGAGTGATCATGGACTTAGCAAACAGGAGGCAATAGAGATTCCACTGTAATGGTTTCCTTCTCTTGCCTCTTTTCTCTTCTTCCTAGTGCCCAGGAATCTTCCATCTTTCTGAATGGGTTGGTAATGCCACGACCATCTCCTTCACTAGAAGACTTGAAAACTTTCCGTGGGATTTTAGTCCCAAAGGTTGTATGCTGTGCACAGTGAGACTACAAGATCAATCTTACGAACACTTGGTGTTACCATGCTTTGATGTCCTAGCTAGAACAGCTCTTCCTGCTAGCAAAAGAATCCTGGCCAAACATATTGCATTTCTTGACAATATTTTTTCGGTTTCCACTACATGTGTGGAGAAAGATACAGGGCAAGGCTCCATGGTCATTTCAGCATCACAGAGAAAAATCTGAGCTTGATCAAAGTGCTTCTGAGGACAAGGACCCTAAGAAGTTAAATATATGATGCACCAAAAGCATATTCATCTGCTTCATTGCAGTTGGTGGCACACTGCCAAGCACTGTTTGCCAAGTACAGTTACTTCACTTGAGAGAGTCACCCTGTTTCTCTAGAGAATTCCTGCACCAAGGACTGCATATGGATTTTACATTAAACAGTTATTGAATAAAAGACAAACAGTGTTTGGACTGGGGACTTGAGCTCAGGCCTCTCTTTCCTTAGAGGGCTTCCCACTTCTACTTTTCCACTTGCTTTGGACCACAAACTTCTGCCTTCTTTTTCACAAAATGATATTCTGTTTGACAGAGTGGAAAGCAGATCCTTACCTCTAGTTTCTTGTCCCAGCCGACTCATAAGGTAGTTTCCAATTTGTAGCCTCACATCCTTTCATTATTATGTGGTCCAGGACCCATATCTGCAACTTCAAATCCTTGATATTTGGGGAAAAAAGGGGAATAGGGTGGTAACTACAGCTTCTGCCTCCCAAGATCATAATTTTGAATTCAAAGAGCAACATAAAACCTCTCACTGGACTTGGATGAAAGATTTATATGCAGTATTGAATGGCCAAGGCTATACAGAATCTGCCATACAGAAGTTCATATGCAAAACTTCATGCTCCTATGGAGAATAGATGAAGGTCTTAGTAATTGTGTTCTTAGATTTTCATATCAAAATTCTGTGAAAATAATTCTTAGATATGGAGGGAACTTGTATATGCTGTAGCTGGAAGCTGTGAAAGTAGAGAGCACAGCCTTCTGGTTGTTCTTCAAAACCCCTGTGCTTATCTTGACGATCCATGATGAACAGCTAACACAGGCAAGGAGGCATAAACCCCCTTCCCTTTTGCTTGGAAACCATTAATCTCTGCTCTTGAGATTGTTAATCAGTCATAAAACCAGTAGATCTTCATCTCCTGGGTGTTTTAAAAGCAGCCTGTAGCATTTCCTGAGTTGTCTGTCAGTGACCTCCTGTAATAGAAAGCAGCTGATGGTCTGTATCATGGAACTGTTAGTCTTGAATTGGGGAAGCCCTGTAACAAACCTGTTCATGAGTATTAACTGTAAATGCCAGAACTCTTGCTCTGATTCAGGTGGGAGAGGAAGCAACCAGTGTCTTCCAAGAGGGTTTGAGTGCTTCCTGTATGTCTTTCACTGATATTTTTTCCCCAGTTTTTCTTCCTATTCTCATCTATGTTCTAGCCTGACTTTCCACCACTAAAAAATGCTGATGATTTTCTTAGCACGTACTAGAAAGAGTTGTGGTTGGCTTATCTACTCCACGTGTCCACTAAGGACTTTGCACCATGAGAACCTGAATTCCCAACATAATGTCAAGATACTGGATCTGATCTGGTGTCCCTGCACCGGTGATGGCACCATTGCCTCACTGAGTACCATGGACAGAGACACCCCCTTGCTGGCCCAGAAGTCCTGATCTGCAGCAGAAACTGCTCAACTCGAGACTGTAGCTCTCTCACTGGCAAAGGGATTTGGTGTAGGCAGCCCCAGTGCAGAAGTTACCAGGTCTAGTTCTTGGTAGAACTGTCTCTCTGCTGTCTTTCACATTTAAATAATCTGGGATCTCGTATGGGGCTCTCAGGGCTCATCTAGCAGCTATCCATGCCTTACTGGGCAAATGGAGTAGGCAGCAGAGTTGGTCCAAAGGGCTCTTAACACCCAAGGTGTACATTCCTGTCTGGAACATGAACCCATGTCTTCCTGGGACTTGGCCATCACACACTTGAACCAAGCTTTTGACTACTTTTGCTCAGACATTCCCAAGTAAAACTCTTTCACTGAAGATAAAAGTGAATCCTGAGGACAGCAGTACACTGGTTTGCAGGCTACAAGACACCATGTATGTGCCACCCAGAGTCTAGTTTAAAATCACAGAATCATTAAGGTTGGAAATGACCTCCAAGATCATTGAGTCTGACTTTTGAGTGAACACCACCCTGTCAGCTAAACCATAACACTGAGTGCCATGTCCAGTTGTTTCTTGAATGCTTCCGGGGATGCAGACGCGACCACTTCCCTGGGCAGCCCGTTCCAATGTTTAACCACCCTTTCAGTTAAAAAGTTCTTCCTGTGGTCCAGCCTGAACTTCTCCTGGTACAGCTTGAGGCCATTTTCTCTGGTCCTAGCACTTGTTGCCTGGGAGAAGAGGCTGACCCCTACCTGGCTACAGTCTCCTTTCAGGTGGTTATAGAGAGCAGTAAGGTCTCTCCCAAGAGAGAGTTTATTACATAAACAGTATACCTTGGTTCAGTGTCTTCTTCCCAAGTCATGCTTAGCAGTATGACTTACAGTCATAGTCCCAGGCTATAGCAGAGGACATATCTATACGGTGATTTTTGACATACAACTGTGAAAGCATCAACTGGGATGCCTGACATTCTGTTGTGGGTGAGTGCAATATCATTAGGTTCTGGGAGGAGCCATGATAATGTCATTAATTGTTCCTCTTCTGGCTTTTCTATTTTGTGTTTTCCAAGCTAGCCCTCCATCACTGCCCCATTTCGAAGCACTGACTTGGCTGGCTCCCTGGCTTTTTCAGAGTTAGTTCAAATGCCTCCCTGGCACTCTGTTGAAAATCTGCCCTAGCTAGGTCCAGAACTTTGCTTTATTACAGTGACAGTCTGTTGTTCCATTTATTTATAGCCACTGCTGGGTGTTCTAAAGGTCAAGCCATTTCCTCACAGAGCATTTCCAAATGGGCAGTACAGGGTATCTCTCTGCATTACTGTTTGGCTACTGTGACTTTCCCATTGAATATTAACCTTGCTCTCTGAGTGTTCAAGTGACATCTCCCGCCTGCTTCAGAAGAGGGTCCAGTTTCTGAGATCTGCCAGGTGATGACATGAGGTAATGCACTGACCTTTATCAGGCATTCTGTGCAGGACATAACCACCAGTGCTCATTCCAGTTTTGGGAAAGCAGTACTATAATCACTATTTGATCTATGCAGCTGAAATTCCTAATTCTTGTTGTCCAAGGAAGATGTTTGCCTGCAGGGAAAGGAACAGAGAGGGTGGGGGAATCATCAACACTGGCACATATGTGAAAAAGAAAAAATAGTCATTACTTACCCTATGATAACTATGTTCCTTCCAATTACTGTTGTAATCGATACGGATCCTGTGGCCAAGCTTGTCTTGTTTTTCACAGTCCTCAGCAATACAGACTTTGAATTGTAAAACTGCTGCTGATACAGGGTTGTAGGTACCCTGACCTTTACCCAGTACAATGGGAATTCATGTGTATGATTCTAATAGACACACTATTAGAAATAAAATAATGATTGTCTTGCATGTATATATAGATATACACCTCCAGTCCATATTGACTACAGGGTTTCAGAGAATCAACTACCTTGGAGTAAATACCTGTTGTTTATTTTATGCTTCTGTTTTACTGGAATATTTATAATATATTGTCAGTGTATTACAAAATGGGTCTTGTTGCCATGACAAATTAGCCTTTTTAAGTGGTGAATTTCCTGCACCTTCTAAAATAATTTTCTTGAAATACTTGCTGTTTTTATTATTGGCGCTTACTTTAATTACCATTTAGAAATGAATGGAATGGGAGGTACAACAGATTATCATTACTTATATGTTCAGCAGTTAAATTCATAGCTTGAAAACCAAATGTAACAAAATGCCCCACAGCTCTTTAACACTTTGCTTAATACAGTTGTAGAAAAACCTTAATTCGTGTTTATACAATCAGCTGTAGAGTGTTAAGGCTTCTGGGCAATGTGGTAGTTCACTAACACACCACCCACATGGGCTTTGTTTATCCTTTTAAACATAATCTGGAGCGTCTAAAACCCCACTTTTTAGGAAACAAGAGAGTAGTTGGAGGAGAAAGGTCCTTGAAAACATTCTAGTCCCTGCCTGGTCTTGGCATAATATCCTGTCTGAGATGGTTGTAAAGTCACTTCTGCTTCTATACTGTGACTCTGTTAGTTTGGAGGAATTGGTTTAGGACAAAGAGAAAGCACCTTTTAATTTACCCAGGGTGTTCTGAGCTATACCTTGTGCCTTTTGAGAAAGACACCTTTTGGTATTGAATACTCTGTTGTGGAAATCCACTGTAATGATCAATAGAAATTTAGCTTTGACACAGGGTGCTGCATCGGTGAAAAATATTGGAACCTGAAGTCCCTTTTACTAAATCTCCTCTGTCTTTTACAAGACACCAGCTATGCATTTATTCCAACTGTTCATCCAAAATGACTGATAGTTGAGTCAAATTCCTTCTTGGTGTGGACCCTTAATATTCCTAATTTTATATCCCTGTACTTGTACTAAGAGGTCATTGTCCTTAGCTGAGGTTATCATTTGGGAATGCTGTAGTGTAACTGATACCTATGACCTCTTAATAAGCATCAGGAGCAAGAGATTGGGATCATTCTACAACATGCCCTGGGGGTAATTTCCCTTCAAGAAGACAAGCTGGAACTGTTCAACTTTTTTCTTTCTTTCGGTTTTTTACCTTCGGGGGAAATTGATCGATTTGGAGATGATTATTCCATAATCTCCGAATTTTTCTCTTCTACACTGCACTGGGAACTCCTTGAAGTTTAAAGGGATGAGTCTCTTGTGTGCACTGTGGAATGAACCCAAGGAGTTTATGGGGACAGGAGTCCTTTTAGCACAGTTAGTGTAATTTTAGGCAAGTTTGAAACTAAAATACCAGGAGGACCTGTGGACAGAAAAGGGTAAATTTGTTATTAAATTTGTCTGACTAAGTGTGATCACTTCTCTCAATGGATGCTTCATTTGGGATTCATTTCCTGGGGGAAGAAAGTGTGATTTTCTCAAAAATGTAGACATATGAAAGACATGGTAGAACAGAGAGTTATCATTGAAACTAACTATAAAAGGTGAACTGGCAGTCAATATTCTGCTTATCTTGTGCTTAATCTTTTGAAATATTCAAACTTGTCAAGGAGTATTTGTCATGGATTAAATAATGACATGAAACACTGGAACTTCATCTGCGAAATTTTGGTTCATATTTACTCCTAAAAGTTTTATCAAAAATGTTGCTATACGTGTACAAGAGATTTAATATTTTTCTGTGTAATATTTCTGAAGCATATAAAGTGCAGGAAATTATTTTGCCTTTATGTGAAAACAAGGAAAGTATGCTTTCAGGACAGAGAATGGACTGGAGCCTGTCAAGATGTCTTTTGAAATAGAGCTCTACATAAGATAGTGCCATGGATTGGCACTTAGTCGATGTGTATAATATATGGGAATTAGTTTTAAATTTCATAAAAATACCTGTCACTACTTTATTACCTCCCTCACCGTGACCAGAACTGGTGTCTCTCATTTGTTTTACTGCTGGATCCCAGCAGGAAGTGCAGTCTAATGACTGAAGGAAGGTTGGGTGACTCATGCGGGGGAGGCTGGAGAAGGGTCAAGTTTTTCAAGTACTTTGCAAGGCTTCTACCAGCTGTAAAAGCAAAGCACAGGGAAATGAGACTGGTAGTTGCTAATTCACCTTTCTCTGACAAATGCAGGCTTCAGCATGAGTGCATAACACATCAGTTTTACCATCAACACATTAATTAACATCATTAATTTTTCATGTGTATGTGTTTATTTCTTATTGTTGTTATCCGACTTCAGTACGTGGCCAGGAATGATGCTTGAATTTTTGCAAAACACTGAGCATGTTCGATTTTTCCTGTAAATTCAGTTTCTAAGCAACACATCTTTGTCCTGAACTATTTTAATGTGTCAATAACCATAGATTTCTGTATGATGCTAATTATTCTTCTAAACTGCCTTTGAAATACTTAAAACAGGTTTAATATTTGCTCCTTCAGTTATGTTCTGATTAGAAAATTGTGTATTACAGGATAATCATTTCTTCACAGGCATCTGTCAAGCCTGACTGGAGAATGTTCTTCAATTTTTGTCCATAGGTTGTTGTCTGTAATCTTTGCTTCACTGAAGCCAGTGGAAAAGTCATTATTATGTTCGCAGAGGGCAGGATTTCTTCTAGTGAGTTCAAATTCTCATTCTGTTTCTCTCAAGATTTTTCTCCTTGGCACCTTGATCTCTGCCTTTCTATTGCTCTGTCATTTTAAATTAGTCAGTGCTTAACCAACTTATTTTCACAAAGCACTTCCCAAACAAGCGACAGGCTGTGGCATTAACTGCAGTTATTTGCAAACAGCTTCCCGTGGCAGGTAAGTTTGAAAGTAGAAAAGCTTCCCCTGTCTGCCATGATACCAGACACTCCCTGGTAAAACTCTGTGGTAAAAAAGGCTGAGGAAATGGAAGAATGCAGTTTATCTTATTAAAATTAGATTCTGCCTCTTTTGTGACTCTCTCTGACTGCCACTGTCGTTGATTTTTATCTTGTTATTTACTGTACTTGCTATTGAGACTACTTTTCTGTCCTTGTTATCTCTATACTTCCCATTCTTTTACTGAGGGTTTCTGGAACTGTGCTTTTATTTCTATTGCCTTTTTCACTATCTGCAGGTCAGGTACCCCTGCAGTTCTCCCTTTGGCTGAGAAGGGTAGGAATGATTTTCTGTGGTCCTGGAATATCCCAACTGCTTCTCCTTCTTGTCTGTTCTCCCTCCTTTTGCATTCTGCTTTTCTACTGTTAGTACCCTTTTTCCTCCACAGTATCTAGAGTAGTGCTACTATTCCTGTTGAGTACTTCAGTATTTCAGCAAGAATAGCAGAGCAAAATTCGGTCAAAATACTTGGTTTCATTCTACAGCCTCTGCTGGACTTGATGGTGCTTTTTATGGGAACCAAGAATATAGCTGTAGTCTCAGGTCTACAGCCCATCTTGTTATTTGCACAGTCATCCATTGCAACAAGTTTATCCTTGATTTGATCACTTTTTAATTATTTTTGTAAATGCTCTGGCTTTTGTGTAATGTTTCTTCAGGAATATACCATTGTGAATACCACTGAATGTATGACAAGTTCCCAAGTGGTAGGAACAATCACCCTTCATAGCATGGGACAAAAGAGCATTTGGAATTCCACAAAGCATATATTTTTTTTGTCAGTGCAGGCATAGCTGACCCTGACATACTGTTGAGGGTGAGTTTGTGGATACAGACTTGGCTTCATGAGAGGCATGGAGCCTTTTCCATTGCGTTTCAGTTGTTGGACAGTGCCTGAAGTGCCTAAAATTTCTTGTGCAGTTCTCCTCTACAGGCATGGAAAGAAGCCCAATAAAAATTAAAGGCTGAATTCTAGCTCTTACAAAATTCATCATCTTGGATATGAAATCAAAGAGCATCTCTGTATGCTGTGAGTCCCACAGATTTTTTTTCATACAGTGGTTTTGAAACTGCACCTCAGTTAGTAGATCTGTGAGGGTGGTGAACAGGGCTATAATGAATGAATACATGTTCACCGAGTCAGAATTGTTCTTTGCATGTGGGGGAACCTTATGTTATATATACCTGTAAGAATTGCACAAGGCCTTTCATTCTCTAATTTCCAAAATTTTTTAACAACTATTTACCTACAGCAGCATGAAATGTAGTCAGTTTTGTAGAAGACAGCAGCTAACACCAATGAGACATAGTAGGGGGAAACAAGAAATTCTGTCCAAGAATAATGTGGCAAGCCTACTGCTCTTGTGAAAAATGCCACAGGGTCTCAGTGTCCACAAAAAGCACCACAACTTTTGAGGTACGAGTGGGTGGATTATTCCACATGCACATTGTCAAAACCTGGCTGATGCTTTGTACTACTCATGGAAGTTTTGTGCTTCAGAATGGTATGGCTCTTCTTTGTCACCCCTTCGTTTCAGAGGTAACTGGCAGCACAGCCTCTTTTACCATGCACAGAGAGAGGCTGGCCCTGATAAATCAGCCATAGCTGGGGAATATTCTGCCTCCAAGGGCTGTTGGTCCCAGACATTCTGAGTCAAGGAGGTGAGGAAGGCACTCAGAGTAGTGTTCAACCCTAAAGTCACATTCTGGCCCTCCCTTGTCTCCTTATGTCTACTCTCTGGGAGCTCTAGCACAATATTTTGACTTGTGAGCCCAGAGGGTTGACTGTGTGGCAGATGCTTAAGGTAATTATGGGCTTACTTATACATTTTGCTGTCAAATTACGTAACTTTTGATAGAGGACATAATGTATGCTTTCTAATGCACACTCATGGAAGCTTGGGGTTCTGCCTCTTACTACGTAGCTTCAAAATCAAACCACATGTTTTAACAGAGCCCAGTACAATCGCCATAAAATGTGTGCAGCATTCCACCTTTTCCTTCCATAACATTCTAGGATGTATAAATACAGGATACTCTGTGGAAGAAAAGTTTGGATTTGAAACCTTTAACCGGGATATGTGGAATGTGTTTACCAAACCATGGAAACTATTAGGTGTACAGGAAATGCTGTGTATGTAAGTAGTCAATATGCTCTTAGTGAATTGAGACATGGAATAATCATTCTTCCATCAGCCAAGTGCAGTAAATGTGGTTTGCAATCCAAATGTTATTTGCATAGTTTATAGGGCTTTTCAGCTATTTTCTTAATGAAGTATATAGTTTTAGCAGAACTTTATGCCTACTTCTGAGGAGGGGGAATGGGAAGAGCAGAGAACCACATCTTTGACAAACAAATGAAAAAGAAATTTTGATTATTTTGTTATTGACTAAAAATAAGTTTTCATTATGGTTGCATTTGGTGATACTGGAACTGAAGAAATTTTACTTGGAATGTAACAATGGCAGTTAACATTTCCTCTGCTCCCACGGAAGTGTCCTTTGGATGGCAGAGAGATTTTTCAGCAAGCATCTTTTTCTTAAGAAGATATTGCAACTTCTGTCTGGCTCTAAGTTGTACATTGTAGTATCCTCTTTCTCCTTCACTCTCATACATTGCTTAAAATGCTAGATAAAAGGTTCTTCTTTCTTACTCCTTAAAATGAGCAGTTAAATCACAGTGAAAGAAGAGTAATTGCATGTTAATTAGATTGCATATTAGCTTTAGGGACATGGCTCCAATACAGAACTCTGTAGTTGTCTTTTGTATGATAGCGTTTGCCTGTAAATTCCGGTATAATTGTATTGTATGTTTCAATCAAAAATATACTTCTCAGTTAGCATTTTTGGTAGCATTTCAGCTATAAGAAACAGGGACAGTCTTTTTTTTTCCCCTCAAGAAGCTGTCCATCATCTCCAAAAAGTATCTATATTTGTGCATGGATAGCTAGCCTATACTGGTGAAATGCCTCGAAAATAGCATGTGTAATGTTATATTATTGTGTAAGTAAAGACTGCAACACTCCCATTTTCCAGACCTTATGGGCACAATCAGGTGTACCATATTTTAAGAAACACTAAGCCTGTCTGAGCAAAATGCCTGCAGAATCTTATGCTTCTCCCTCTATTTCTGGGGTTTTTTTGCCTTCTTTTTTTTAACACAGACCTGGGTCAGATTTATGTAGTTCATTTGAAGTTCATGTAGTGAGTGTATTAATCATTCAAAGACCAATAGCTAAATAAAATTACTTAAAATTTGTGACTCTAAAACTGATCTCATGAATTGTCTTCTGTTCTTTGGCACGATCCTTTTGTACCCAGTCTGCACTGTTTTCTATGAGCTGGAGCAGAAGGGAGGAAAGAACAAAATTCCTATTTCCAATCTAAGGCATACTTGATGACTTTTTTCTTCCCTGTTATTTAAAATTAGACCTGTTCACTGAGCCTACTTCTTCAGCATTACTACCACTGTTTTCTCTAAGCTGAGGAAGCATAAAGAAATTATTCCCAGACTGAAAGCTAGTAAACTTCAGACTAGAATTTACCTTTACAGGTAAAGGTAAGTAATTTCACAGAATATTAACCTTCTTCACATTGCCTCATTATTCAAGGCTGGGTCTTTCTAACTCCTTTTCATCACCCCCAATTTCTCATTCGTTTTAAAAATTTCTTACCTGTCTTCCATTCTGTATTACATTTGCTTAGAATACAGAAGGTACTTGTCTTGGTAGAAAGGGAATAATGATGTGTGTTTCCTATGCCAAGTTTTTTTAAAAGAAAACTTATGAGTAGTAGAAATCCATTCATCAAAAACTATTGTTTCTCATTTTAAGGATTTTTGTGTTATGATTAGTTGTCTGTCCTTTCAGTAGATTCATAAATGAAACAACCAATATGGTTATTCAATACAGATTTGAGGAAGAAAGTGAGGAAATGTTTCTATTTAACTGTTGACAAGAAAATTAATGAAAGCCGTTGCTCCCTCGTGAAGAAAATAGGTTTAAAGTCCGCTCATTTCTTCCATTGTTAAACCATGAGGACGTTTTAAGCTATTTAAAATAAGTGATCCTGAAAAGCCAGGGTACACGAAAGAGGTTCAGAGAATGCACAGCGGAATGTGGAGGGGACTAGGTGAGGATAGATGAGTTAGACAAATTACTGTTACTTTTCACAAGTAATCACTTACTTATTCTTACTTACATCAGAATCCTCTGCTTTGTGTAGATAATTAGTAAATTTAATGTTTTCATCCAGAGAAAGGCATACAACAATACAGCTTTTTTTTTTTTTTTTAAATAAATTTGAACTTCCATTTTGAGTGATTGGTGAAGAAATACTGAGTGTGTCTCTCTTAAATGCTGCCTGTCTGGGGTTTAGCTCCTGATGTGACAGTACTTTTTTTGCCTTAAGCCTTTGGTGTATTTATCCTCACAGTGTCTCAGAAAGGTTAGGAATATCTAAGGATGCTTGAAAATTAAATAAAAAATGAACTTAATTACTGAAGGTGAGATACACATGAGGTCATGATCCCAAAACACTGTTTCCCAAAAAAGACACCTTTCTGGCACATTTAGTGGTCTCTTCTCTTGTCTGGGGCCCAGAACTACCAGTTTTCTCTAAGCTGAGTAAGCATAAAGAAATTATTTGTAGACTGAAAAGCAGTAAACTTCAGACACAAATTTAACTTTACAGGCAGAGGTAAGTAATTTCACTGACTATTAGCATTCTCCACATTGCTTTGTTCTTTTGACCATCCCACAATCTAACACTTTTCACCACCTCTTCCAGGCCATCAGTGAAGGAAACTTTTGCATATGAAGTGAAATGGTATACCAGGAAATTATTTTTCAGGAATATTCCAAATTTTGGGCATTAAGATGCACAGATTATTTTGAAAGGAAAAGTAGCACACAAGAAAGACATAATAATAAGTCTGCCTTGCCTATTCAGTTCATTTTTAAATAGCATCATGCAGTTAAAGTGCAGGAAAGTGCTGCTGGAGATCCTCTGTTAGAGCCTTGAGGAATGGAGGATGTGAAGGGGAGGTTCTTTATTCAGTGGTGTTGCATTTCTCACTGTTGTTTGCCCTTTTCCCCTTGGCTTAAGGGGGAAAAGAGGAATATATGGCACTCCAGGATGGAATTACTGATACAAGGCAAACCTTATTTAATTAGAATTATAAGTTAGGCTTTCCCTTATATGAGTTATGCCAATTAATACTGTTACAGAGAAGCAAGTCATGGTGCATGCATATACAGCAATCATTCCCACAACAGATTTCCATATAGCTATAAAACTGAAACTGTAAAACATGGTTCCCACGTTGTCCTCTTCCCATGACAGTTTACACCATTGTATTTGGGATAAAAATTGAATTCTTGTGACTCTGAATTTAAGTTTTGTTGAACTTGACTGAGAAGATCTGGAGGTATAAAATTTGGACCAACACTGCTTTGCTACATGCTTATATGTTGATTTAAAATACAGGGTCCTATCCATCAAAGCTTCTAGTTTAGAAAACATCTTCTGTGAATCTTCATGAAAAGTATAGCAAGCTCTTATACAAATGCCTATTGTTTATAGAATTGTATTCAGAAGTGTGTCTTATCTGAGTTCTCAAATACCTCTCTCTGCAACTCCAAAGTAAAGAATGAGGCTTTAAGATTAGAGGCTAACATCTGCTAAGTCTGGCTGTTTTGCATATCTATATACCATATAAATTTGTCCAAATGATTTGCAAATAGGTATGCATTAAAGTATAACCAACATTTAGTTTACTGACCATAATGTGCTATTCATTGAAACAAGATTATGACTTGCAGATGGATTTCTAGTCTTAAGTAATTTTGCAGATGTGTAAAAAGTCTTCTCTAGAACAAATGAAAGGATGGCAAATGGTGTTAAGTAAGGTGAAGTGGATAACATGATTGCTAAAATCTTTAATTGCTGAATAAATATCTTAACAGCTGAAAGGATGCAGAGGTGCCTGAGATCCATGTCTGTTTTCACTGAAAGCTAACAAGACAGTCCTCTGCTCTTTTACCCTCATTACTGCTCCAGTTTAATTTATGAAACTTACAAGCTTTAAGTATTGGCATGAATAAATGTGACTGGACAAAACAGTAAACAGGATCATGTCTCTGTGGTTTTAAGTAAGTGATGCTAAAAGCAGAACTAGCATCCAAAATGAGGGAACAGAACTTTGGATTTCAATGTAGTCACTTCAACATACAGAGATTAACCTTTCCTCTAGAAGCAGAAGTTAGGTATAACTGTGGCAGCTTTCTTCAGCCTTTTATTTGCTGTTACTTATTGCTGTTTGCTAGAGGAAGTGAAGATGGAAATACCTGAGGAAAGGGCCTTGTGCCTAGTGTAATAATCAGATTAATTTGGGAACCTAAACTGTATCTGTTCAGAAACTCTTCATTCATAGTATGCATGTTTAGTTATGTTATACTTCCTTTAGAGGAAGGCTGAGCATGAGCAAATAATGGATGTTCAGGCCCCTGTACTGCTGAAGTTACCCAGAATTTTGCATTGGGGTCTGGATATTAAAAGGGACGAGGGTGATTAAGAAGGAAAGCTTATTGCATAGATGGGAATAGAATGGATCACTCTGCAAAGACTCTTGCAGTAGTAGTGAGCAGTGACTGTGTTATGTCTGCATTGTATGGTATAATGCCATGCACACAGTTCAGCTCTCTAAGAAAGAGAGTTGTATTCACTTTCAAGTAAACAACTTTTCTTTCTCAGGATGCTGCTTCAGTTCCGGGGCTGGCAAGATCCCCGGTAGCTTGGGTATTTCGTGTTTGCGTTAATGCACAGCGTGCAAGTGCCAAGTCTGTATTTGATTTGCAAAGGACAGAAATGTACTGGTTTCTGCTTAATTTCCTTGTTGATGTTGTATGTTGTCTCCATGGTGTGACAGACCTTTGGTAGAGTCAACTCTTTGAGATAGAAATTTCAGTAGCAAACGGTAGTTTCTCATCTGCGTCCTCTGAACTTGGCAGATGCCTGAATCCAAGTGACAGAGGCTTTATCTTGGAAGGCAGAGGTGCAGTTTATTTCCAATGCATTGCTCATCCTGTAGAACTTGTCTGTTCACTGTTGGCCTACTGCAAGTTACAGGAGTGCATGGGTACCTTTCTGTACAGGGGAACAGGTTTTTGTCTGTTAGCAGTACTTCTGTGTCACACCCTCATTACAATGTGTTTCATTTTATATTCCATTTTCCTTGTTAATTTGATCCTGTCAGTAGTTAAAACCAGGTAATTTGATCCAGAAATGATGTGAATCATCTATGGAGAATTGAAGCGTACAGAAATTTAACATGAGAGAGAGACCTGTCTTGCACCTGTTTTTTTGCACTAGTATACAGTGACCCTAGAGAAGTTAAACAAGGAATTTTCTTTTGAAAGAGAAGGCAGAAATTCTGCATGATATTAAGGAGAAAAGAGCCTCAGGGAGGATCTTTCAATCACTGTGAGCTGACAAAAGGCTCCAGAGCAGCACAGTCCACTTTTAGTGTCATGTTGAAGAATGGAGACACAGTTCAAGGGTGTGCTATTAGTATCACCAACCCAAACTTCAAGTGTGCATGTGATGGAAAGGACCCTGCTGTAGACAGCTAGTTCATCTGCTGAGTGTTAGTAACATGAGAATACTAACAGGTCATTTCTTGAGATCTTGTTAAAGTTACAGCTCAAAAAATTCCTCAAGAAATTTGAGTCATTGGTTTATTTATCATTATTTTTAAGCTGAAGCAAGCCGACTGTTTTTTAAATATAGAAAATGAAAACAAAAGAGAACAGCCAAGAGAAGCACAGGCACTGCTGTCATCTTTATTATTACCCTGTGCCTCACTCAGGTGGTGTTCACAGTTACCTGGACTACTATCAGACTCATGCCTCGAGGACATCTACAGTGCTCATGAGACAGGGCTTTATAGAGCAGACTCATACAGCACTCTGTTTCAGAAATGAAGTGATTGCTGGCCAGGAGAAATGAAAAGGGAGCATTACATTAATTCCCACTGCAAATGTGATCTGGACCAACAAGCTGTAACCTGTGCTGACAGGGAAATTATCCTTGCAACTGTATTTTAAGGGGGAAAAGCATTTTTGGATAAGATGTAAGACAGTTTCCCTTTGGAGGTGTGGGGGATGGCCATGTTACAAAGGACAGGGTGAAGCTCTGGAGTGGGAGACCATAGAAGGGTTCTAGTTAACAACTTTTTGAGGCATCCATGTGTCATTCATCAAACTTGCCTTTTGTCTGTCTGAAAGCAGAATAAACAAAGGAGATGGGCTCCTACATCATTCTTCTCAGTGAAGTAGATAATCTTGGTTCACTGAGCAGAATATAAAAACAAGTCATTCTCGATGGCATATGCTATGATGAATGCTTGATTTTGAATGTCTGAGGAGAGCACACCCTCCCCTCAAAGCCACAGTCTGAGTATGACACCCGCAGCTTCCATGACCAAAGAGGATGAGAAAAATGTTTTAAGGGAGGAGGTCTTGATGGCACATCAAGGTAGGCATTTATAAACTGTCATGACAGAAAGCTCTGTGTGAGAACAAATAAATACATGAGCTTGTTTTTTCAATTTATAAAACTGTGTTTACCATGGTTCATAAAAATGGGAGCAGTAATTAGGATCAGTATGCAAATGCTATTTAAACTCGCCGCAATTACTCCCTACCTATACCTTTCTTCCCCATTTTCTTTTCTCCTCCAGCACACTTAAGCCAAAACACAACCCACACCAAACTGGCCCTGCAGCATCAAATCCGACAGATCTAAAAATAAGGGAAACTGAATGCATGAAGTTGGAGATTTTATACAGGGCACCTGCCAGCTTTTCAGGAGCTAACCAGAGGAGTGTTCTCTGAGTAAAGCACCTCAGGAGACCTGTCCTCTATCATGTATAGGTTCGACATTAAGATTAGTGGATGAGAACAGTATTGTAAAGGATGGCTGAAAGGAGTCTGAGGGACAAAGTGGATGGCAAAAGAGAGTAATAATGTTCTTGTATAAAACCATATACAGTAACGGCATTTCTCCATCTTTCATCAGCCAAAGTTTTGAAGTGGTCTAAAGATGAAATTCTGTAGGAGAATAAAATGGTAATTTATACTTCACTCTACAGATCAAACCCTGAGAGCCTCTGACATCATACAAAAAGGTTGTTTGGCCATTGGTTTTATGTGGATGGCCCAAAACCCAGGAGGACCACAGCACACCGCCACAGAATTCAGGCATGTTTGCCCCTCTTGAAACAGTCTATGTCATCTTTCTGTGCCTCTGGTAACTAATGATGATTCATTGCCAGTAGTACACTGGTCTGGGTGTTGGATGGTTCATCTTCACCTCAGTCTCGTTCTGGCAAAAAACACATCAATCATTCAGTGCCACCAACAGAAACCAGAAGAATGTAAGTCTGCCAGCCATTTCTTCATGCACACAGTCACCAGGAAGGGTAATGTCAGGAAACTGTGTGGCACCCCACAAGAAAGCACTCTTGGGCATACAAGCAGTAGTCATCTTAGGGGAAAAACAATACATGGAGTCACTGCATGACTCCATACATTATTTCCTCTGTGCCCATGGGACCACAGATGAGTCAGCAACAGTTCATGCTCTGTAGTAACAAAAGTAGCTGACAATTGTAACAAAATCAGTATGGATGCTTGGTTCTCATCCAGGGCCAGCGGGAGGTTCTCAACCAACAAAGCCAATGCAGTCTAGTCTATCAGGACATCTGTTGCTTATGAGGGGAGTATTGTAAACAAAGAACAGCCCTTTCTTCTTGTTTTATCTGCTCATTAACAATGTGATGCCTTGTGAACCATAAACATACAGCTTGTGTTAGTTACTGGCTTTGGTGCTGATTATAGTGTTGTCAGATAGGAAGTCGCCTCTTTTCAGATATTTGCAGCATTGTTGCAGGTCAGGAGAGGAGCTGCATCACTGAGGTGACCAACTATCTTAGGGTATGATACCACTGAGAGCTGGTTTTCAAACTCCATAGAAAATTCCCCCTGAAAGGGAACACTGAAAGCTGTAAAGCCTATACTGAAAAACAAAAAGCCACAACTGCACTGTGCCAGAGGGAGACCACATGAGAGACTGAGGCTGTCACCAAAATGTCCTTGCAGGAGCTGGATATTTTTTAAATGAAAAATTACAAGAGATGAGGGGAAGCAGGGGATGCCCTAATGCAGAGAAAAGGTCCCTCCCATCTCTCCCAACTGGTGGAAAAACCTTGTTGCTGAACTCCTTACTACGTGATTGATTTAACCCTCAGGGTGTGGGGGAACACTACCACCAGGCATCCAGAGTGAGAGGAGAGCTTCCCTTCTGCAGTTACACAAATAGTGGCCAATCTTTGCAAGAAGATGACATAAAAACCTTGTAAGTTGTGCATCAAAGAGAAGGATTAAATCCCACATGGTTCTGCCAGATGTCCAGTTAAGTCCCTGAATCGTGGAAAAGAATCATGAAAAAGAATCATGGAAAGCTGGGATTTTTTTTTTAGTGCTATAATGTTCACAGACAAGAATAAGTCACTTCTCAGGCCCCATCTCAACTCTTGTGCCCAGGCAGGAGGGATCATACATTTTTCACTATTCTTTTTCTCCTCCAGATGGATTTGGCTAGATGAGCAGAATAAGCATAGTCTTAGAGGGGGATTTTATTGTTAGGCAATAAGAGATAGGAGTAAATCTCTCCAGAGTTTCATTGTGATGATCTACCTCTTCACCAAATTCCTTTGAAAAATCCTGTTTCTGTTGCATTGTTCCCCTTTACTTGGCATTTGCTATCTGGGTTTTGCTGTGATTTACATAATAACTTGAAAGCAAACTGCACCACAGTCTTTAGAGGGTTAAATATTCAGTGTTGGTGTATGAGTCCCTTTGACCCCAGTAAGACTTCTGCTCGTGCAAGAGTAGGGAGTACAGCCTTGTCTCTGGCAGCCCTCAGGCAGTAGTTAGGATTTGTTCTAATTAAAGGAGTCTCTTGTAGGAATTATTCTGCATTTCCCAAATACGTAACCAATGAGTTCTTCTGCTAGTTCCTTGTTCTGCTTTAATAGGGCTTTCAAACATTTCCTCCAGGCTTTCAGAGAAGTTGTTTCAAGTGCATTATTCAGTATTTTAGGCTGTGGTCATCACTGCATTCTTTCTAATCAAAGTACTTTTTTGGTTATTGTTTATATCCATAAACTACAGGCAGCATCCGTACATCGATTTGGCTGATTTTCCATAGACACTCTGAAAATTGTAAGCAAAATTGCTTTTCATTTTGTCTGACAGCCAGTTTTAATTTTATTCATTATTTTATCAGATTATATAACATTTCTGTTGTCTGCATCTGTCTTCCGACTGCTTTTTTCTCTCTTCCTTTTTCCCCCATTATGTTTATGCTGAAAATATGAAAACAACAATAAAGAAGAGACCAATAATAGCTTCTTGCAGTAAAAAGGGCTTATTAAAAGGATATTTTCTGCCTGGGTGAAAAAATTCCTTGAAAATACCATAAATACTTTATAACACACAGAGCTACACTTTTATTGTCTTCAGAACTTGATGGTCTAGATAAGCCATTAAAAAAAAAAAACCAAACAAAAATGTCACATTTAAAAAAAATAAGTAGGTGAATTTTCTTCATAGTCCAATTAGGCAGATTCCAGATGAAATATCTTTTAAAAAATAATTAAGTAACCATACAATGGGTGAGAGCTTTTCAAACCAGTCTGATGACAAAGCAGATATACTTTCATTTTGTAGAAAAATTGTTAATACTGTAACATCCAATGGGCTTGGTTTTATTACATGTTTACAAGGCTCTTCATTGTGGTCTCAGCAATATGAAGAGCTCTGCAAATATGCAATAAAAATGGAGCAGATTTGATGTTAGCACTATTCGTTGGTGTCCCTCATAGCAGGGAAGAACTCCTATTTAAATAACCACTGAGGGTTCTTGGTGTGCTCCCTAACCTTGGATTCTAAAGATAAGGAGCAGAAGGAGGATCTTTCTACTGAAGTTTTTAGATCGTGTTTTGTTTTCTTTTCTATAAGTACATAAAGTCTTTTATTTAAGATATCCAAGATTTGCTGGTAAGGATGATTCATAACTGAAGTCCAGTTTTCCTTTGGGATAAGGCACCAGTGTTTGTTTTTTGTTTTTCTAGCATAGCAACTGAATTTCATCATTCGTTTTGTCATTTAGCAATAGAAGACAACTTCACCAAAGAAGCTTACAGTACAAGTAAAATTGGAATTAAATGGAAGCCATATGTTTCCAAGGTTAAGAAAAAACTATAGTTTGTGCTATATGGTTTTTAACTGAGAGAGAAGTATACTTTGTTGTCAGTAGCCTTGAGTTTTTAGGTTTTTTTTAATATGTATTTATTTTGTTAATGATAGTTTGAAGAATGCATTATGCCCAAAGTGTTCAGAGCAAGGTTGTTGCCTGGCAGTAATCCATTTCTTAACTTATGTACAACAGTGGAGTTATTAATGCTAGTCAGGTTATGTGCAAGGATTCAGGAAAATTCTTTATTCCTCATTGACTCCTGACAGTTATTGTACCTAGGAACTGGGTAACGTGTTCTGAAGTGAGCAATTATGGAAATGTTTACTTCACTGGCTGCATGTAAATGTGTGCAGAGAATGTACCAGAATTTTTCCTTGGGGGTATTTAATTCTCTCCAGGGCAATGAAAATCAAATGATTTCTTTTTTTTTTTTTCTTCCTTTTTTTTTTTTTTTTCCAAAGCTGGGATGTTTTTTTTAAGTGCTATAATGCAGCTGAATAATGATGAATGCAGTAGACAGAAAAGAAATAGGGAGAGAACTACCAACAGATCTGGAAAACAAATTTTAAGGTGGAAGCTAAAACCAAAAAGGAAAAAAGGGGTTAGGGAGCAAGGGAAAGCTTGTGACAGATTCAAGTTTGCTGGAAAAAGGATATAAAATGGATACTCTAGTATTCAGGAGTAGTACAGTGCATGTAATACATCTGTTTTTTAAGAACATAAGCGATTGGCTCAGTATTGTTCACATCGCAGGGCATCACATTTGCTTGTTAATTAAATGCAGTACCAGTACCTACTGTCCCTGAACAGTTGGGGAAAAAAATCCCAGTATGTATACATATCTGAAATTTCTATAGATGCATGTGGATCTCATGCAAATTACAG
>NC_045476.1:115740186-115822686 GCF_009650955.1 Corvus moneduloides | reverse complement strand
TGTACTTTGTAGGAGAGTGTCTGTTTTCTGCCTGTCCTCGGGTAATGTATAAAACATGGTGCTTCAGGTAGAGATGAAGGGTAAACTGATGTCCCCCTAAATGGCCAGCCTGTGTATGCACCTAACACTTCACTGAGCAATCTGTCAACATGTCAGCAACACATGTTTTATAAAAAGCCTCCAGTGGGAGCAAAGGCTCCTGCCAGGGCTTAGGAAATGCTTTGAATTCAGCAGATTTCTATTGCTGGAGTCCCCCGAGGTTCCTTTTACAATGCCTACATTTCAGAAATTTGAACTTGGGACCCTTAGGGGGTTCTCTCCGAATGCCTGAAAATGTAGAGTTATATTGTTGCGTGTCCCCAAGCGGTCTTTACTAATACCTGAATTCGGAGAAGCTGGAAATTACAGAGCTCCCCAGGGGGAGCTTTATCCACACCAGGAAGAAGAGAATAACTCTGCAGGGAGATTGCTTAATGCATTGCTGAAATAAAAGAATTTGAGAGAGATGGGTTGAAGTGGGTTTTTTTTTTTCTTCTTTTCTGGCCACTCCTTCGGCTTAGCTAAGTCCTTAAAGACAAAGTCAGGGTAAAGAAGCAGCTGGGCTTTTTTTAATGAAATTTTAGATGTGGCTTTTGAAACAGTGAGTTGACACGTACGTGAGTGGATGTGCAGGCATACACACATCCTGAGAATGTTCCTGTTACATGTAAAAGTTTATTTTGCTTCTGTGGTGCATCCTTGTTTTTCCTTGTGTCCATCTCCCTCAGATGCCTGAGTGTGCTTACCTTCTCTTGTACTTGCTCCTTCAGAAGTACTCCTCCTTGCAGTTTTCACACCATTACTAACTTGACTTACATTGCAGTTTGCCTGCCCACTTGCGTGGTGCCTTTTCCTGGAGCAGGCTTGCCTCCCTCCCAGACCAACAGGACGTGGCTGAGCCTTTTCCTGCTCAGAGTGTGCTGCGCTGGTGCTCACCTCCCCATCCTCCGTCTGTCCCTTGCCTTGGGGACAGTCTGTGCATGCCAAAGCCAGGCCGACCCCGCGCATGTCCCAGATACGCTTCACAAGGCAAGGGATAAATTATTTTTAAAAGCACCCTCTGGTTACAGTAGGAGGCTTCATGTTATACCGGCCGTGTTTTTGCCAAGCTTCCAGGACAGCAGGAAAATGTGAAACCCAACTGTGTGCTTTTTGTCATCCCCAGAAAGGCAAAAGCCTCTCTCCTTGCAGGCTGCTTTTCCAGATCTTTCCGTGGCCGGCTCTTGACACTGCATCGCCTGCCCCTACAGGGAGGGAGCCGGGGCTGGGCTGTTTCCCGCAGTCCCGGGGGACGCAGCCCTACCTCGGAGGCCGGCGCTGAGCCGTGTGCGGACAAAGAGGAGCGAGCGCTCGCACACGGCTCGGCCGGCCCGTGCAAAACAGTTCCAGCTGTGGCTGCTCATGGATTTGGGGGAGGGGGAGGGAAGGCATCGCCTTGTGTTTTAGGTGTGGCTGCACGCATGGAGCCTGCTCGAAACGTTGCTTTTAACTTCCTTAGAGGAGGGGAAGGGATATAAACAGTGAGTGATTCTCAGCCCAGGGAAATTATAAGAGTGTTTTAAAACCTAAAGTACAGTTTCAGGTGGAATTGGCATTTTGCTCTGTTTGGGGGAGTATAAAAATAGTTTTCCCCCTGCATTCTACAGGAAATCTTTTCCTCTGGCACTTCTCAGTAAATGAAGCAAACTGCGCAGCATTTGGATGTGGTGGCCCTAAATGCTGTGAGCTTACAAAAGACACGTCTCACTTTCAGAAAGGCTAGCTTTTCCTAGTTTGCTGGGTGATTTTCTTTCTCATTTTTCCTCCAGAAATGTATAAGGTGGCAAAATTAATTACACCAAGTGCAGGCGTGAAAAGTTTGATAGCGCATATGGTTTTAACTAATGCTTTTGCTGATGTGGCTGCTGTTCTCTGAAGGCTCTCTGTTTACTGTGGCAGAATAATTGACGATCAGGGGAGGCTTTTGATCACCCACAGAATAGTAGATGTTTGGGAAAGGCTAGGATGGAGGGGTTTGTGCCATTCAGAGATGAGAGAGTAGGAGCTGGGGCTGGCATGTGCCTTCTGTAGAGGGATCTATTTAAAAAGAAAACCTAAACTATTCTTGCCTTCCCAGAGTATGAGAGCCAGGCAGTATTTTTTATCCTTAGGAAAAGTAATGAGAAGAACCTGCTTTTGATATTTGTAAGTGTAAGTCAAGCTGAGCCTCCTGCTATATTTTGGTAACACTTTCACTGGACAGAATGTTTGTCCTGTTCATTACAAAAGTGGTGCCAGCTGCCTGTCTGACAAAGCAAGTGTATTTAAAGTGCCTCACTGTGTGTTTAATGCATTTGAAGAAGGTGTTTTGTATTTTAAGTACTTATAGGCGTCCAGTGAAACATTTGCATCTGGCACCCTTTTTAAAAATAAAAGAGGAGACATTTTCTCTTCCATGTGGTGCCTTTCATGAAAATACATCTGTCCTCTTCAGTACCCATTATCGAAAAGAGAAAGGTTTTGTACTTTGGGATTTTTAATTTTTTTTCTATTTATTTTATTTGTATTGGTAAGAAATGTGTCTCTCATGAATAATGTCAGCGGGAGTTTCCCATTAAATGGTGTTGAGCATGTCATGGACAACTCGATTTAACTTTTAAATTTTCTATTGCCTCCTTAGGAAGGATCCAGATAGTGCATCAGCATAATCTTAAATTTATTTCCTGGGGAGGCCACATTTCTTGTTTTCCCAACCCCCAGCCCTGAACACAAAGTCCTTCTCTTTCTCAGTGTAACTTCAGAGCAAAGTCGGCCTGCCAGAGGGAGTGCTGCTGCACTGGTTTCCCTATCTCAGACACCGAAACACATTATTTTTGAACCATAACCCGTCTGCCCTAAGGCTCAAAACCAAGACTGGTCTGAACCCTGATCTCTGACACCGCATGATGCACTGCGTCGCTTCTAGCAGGCCAGTGTGTTGCATTTTCCTCCTTTCCATATGAGTATAATGTCATTTCTTATCCTTTTTAAGATTTTCACCCTGGAGAAATGTGGTCAGGATTACTTAGAGGAATTGAGTACAGCTCAGTACTTTCAGTTTGACTCAGATGCACTAGGAACATGCAGTTGTGCGACCCCGTGTTCTTAACCAGAGTGTCTTTTTAGAAGCCAGCAAAGAAAGACAAGCAAGGTTTCCACTGGAGAGAGGTTACTTTCACAGCGATGCATCTCTTCTATGGTAGCAGGCAATGTCATTTGCCTTGTCTTCTAGCAGAAAAGGAAAAAAAGTCCAATTGCATCAAAGTGGAGAAGCAAAACACAAGTTATGTAAACTATTTTTTTCAGTTGTTAGTATTCCAAACTACTTAAGCAACCACTAATTAATTTTTATTTCTTTTTAGCACTTGTTTCCTTTCTGTTGTTGTTGTTTTTCAACTTGGCACATTTGCTGTATCATAACCATGCACTTGATTTGATGTCTACCCCTGGGCTCAGAGTAGGTACTTCAGAAAGCAAAATTAAATCATCATTTCTGTTTAGCTGGTTAGATATGCTATCAGGAAGACTTAGCCACGTTTCCCACCTGACGGTGGTTGTGAAATGTGTGCACTGCTTGCTTTGTCAGCGGAGTAAATTTTAAGTGAAAGAAAGAAAAAGAGGAATCCTGTTTGAGCAGGGGTTGTGTTTTGTTTGTACAGTGTGCTGCCAGGCCAGAGTGATGTTTCTTTTTTCAATGAAGCCTGTGTATTGTATGAATGACTAAAGCTTTCAGCAGCCTCATCATATAATAGTGTCATGAGTGATTGTCTCACCCATGTGTTAGAGCCTGCTCTGTCTCATAGTAGCTTCTCTGAATATTGACAATTTCCACAATAAAAGGAATCAATATGTAGAACAATGCAGAAACTTCTAAACAATAAAATTAAATTAAAAAGTGCTGTCTGAACTGGAAACCCAACATAACACTTCTCATGAGGTACACGATAGAGTTGTTTGTAGGACACTTGCTAGGCTCTTGAAGTCATCACATTTCTAGTGATGGAAAAGTGACAACTAACAGGAAAATTTAAGTTTCCGTTCCCTGATCCTTTGCGAATCAACCTTCCATTTCACTGGGAGGTGTTTGTGTGGTTAGGGTGCCTGGGTAGGACTGCTTCCAACGAAGTTCAGGGTTTATTTCTGAGTCCTGCAAATGGGAGTTTTTCTAGCCTCATTTACTAGTCACAGCAGTTTGGGAGATGTGCTTTTGCCTGACAAGGTAAGCACTGGGCAACTGAGCCTGTTTCTGGTTTATTGGAACTCCCAAATACCAGCTGTGAGCGAGCTGAAGGAAAAAGACTGTTGTTTTGGCTTCTGCAATGTGGCAGCACCTCAGAAAGCTGCTTGGGCAGGTGCCTGCCTTTAGATAGACAAACAATTTTCTCAACTTCATGGATTGTGTCACACCTCTTTGCCATTGCTAGGGGCTGATGTGAGTGTATCTCAAACAGAGGCTTATGGTGTAATGTCCTCCTGTTTTAATCTAGACATTAATATGAGCAGCATTCTGGTGAGGACCACACGTTGTATTTTCAAGTGAAAGAGACATAAAGTCATAGAATTACAGAATCATTTAGGTTGGAAAAGACTTCTGAGATAATCAAATCAAACATTTTTCTGATCACCTCTTTGTCAACTAGACCATGGCACTAAGGGCCACATCCAGTCTTTTCTCGAACACTCCCAGGGATGATGACTCCACTACCCCCCTGGGCAGTCCATTCCAGTGTTTAACAACCTCCTCCATGAAGAAGCTCCTCCTGATGTCCGGCCCAAATCTCCCTTGGTGCAGCTTGAGGCAGTGCCTCTCTCTGTTTTGTCATCACCCCCTTTTTTCTTCTCTCAGTGTTGTCACGTTTAACTAGTTTAGTTGTGAGGAGTGTCTGAAAGACATCAGTGATATCTTGTTTGCTGCCCACCTGCAAGAGCAGCAGGCACGTGCACCCAAATGACAACTTACCTCATGATAGAAGGGCAGCGAGAATGTGCCCTTTTCACTTGTATTCTTGTCTGGTGTTCTTGTTTATCAGTAACAAACTTGTCTGTGTTTGTGATTTCCTATGTCCTTGTTTTTTAATGATGGAATCATCTGGTGCTTAATGTGGTAGGAACATGAAGTAAATGTCCTGTTCTTTGGTTGCTCTAGAGGAGACTGATTTCTTCACCCTGTCCTACCCTACCCCCTTGCTCCACCCCATTACGGTTACCTAGAGTCTGCTGATGTGCATCTAGGATGATTGGAGCTGTATCCTCAGGAAGGCACTGAGAAAATAATTCTTTTCTACCTGGCTCTCTGTTTTCTGAGAATTTATAGGAACTTGATATCCCTGAGTGAGATTTAGTTGCAGTTAACCAATGGATCCAAAACTTAGTAAGTGGGGTATACACAGGCAGGTGGATGCTGTTGGATAGCATATGCTTCATTTTTTGGGGGAAGTTATTTAATTTCCTGCCTCAGAAGTGGTCCCAATACAGAGTTCTGGGAATGGAATATTCCCTCAGCTGCAGTCCCTCGCTTCACTATTATCCTTTAGACCCCCAAAATGCAATGTTATCTGTCAGGTTGAAGAGCTCTGGATGGGAATCCCAGTGAAGCCCATCAGTGCCGCTTCTTAATCAGCTGGAGAAGTCACTGCTCAATGATGTGGAGCACCCCTTGCCCCATCCCTTGAGTGCAGAATCCAGCCTGGGATCTCTTGTGCAGCAGTGCCTAGTGTTAGGAAAACATATTTGTTTTGCACAGCGTAGAGGAACAACAGAGCTGCTCATTGTCTGGCACATACCTTCTTCCTCAAGGCCCATATTTTGATCTCTGTGTCTCCTTCTAAAATGGCAAATCTGCACACTTCCAAAGTAATTTTACTTTACCGGAATAAGGGCTGCTGCTGCATTTTCTATATTTTTTTTTTCTTAAATGTGGTATCATGTGTTGAATTGGAGTATTGTGTCACTGCAGTGTGTGACATTACACTGTAGAATATAAAGCTATAAAAGCCTGTAATTTATAAAACTATATTAGGTGCTTACTGTATGTATTATGGCCTTGTAATTCACCATCACCTATCATTTATTCTATATATAATTCCATTGAGACTTTTGGTGACATTATAAAGGAAAAAAGTGTAGCTCAAGTGGCTTGTCATCAGAACCCCAAGACAGAATGCCCTTGTATTGCTTTATATAATATTTTTAGTATTATCCATAATGCAAGAATAAGAAATTTCTGCTTCACACAGTTCTAGTTTATGATCCAGGAATGTTACTTGTATCTGTCAAAATACACTGAGTGGGAGATGACACCAGGTGCTCCCACCATCTCATTGAATACTTTGTATTAGATTGTCCTATCATGTGCTTGTATAACAAGGTAAAAACATTTAGTAAAAAGTTTTCCCAGCTTTGCACTGTGTGAGGCTTTGCTAACTTCACTTGAAGAAGCAGCTAATTTGTTTGTTCCTGAACAAATTCCAAATCTTTCTAATTGGGAATTGTCAAATATACCTGAGGTCTTCCGTATGTTGGAAAACTGAGTAACAGTATTTTACACTCACTGTTCAAAGTGCTCTGGAACTGCTATTATATTTATGATGTTTTAGAAAACACAGAATATCACAATCCATTTTTGTTCTTAAAGTTAGTGAATTAAAACAATAACAGTTTTGTAATACATCTAAAATCACAGGCTCTATTTCTAAGGAAACAAAGCAGCAAAGCTCTTCACTTGCAGCTAAAGAATTATGTGTAGTGTGGTTTGGATGAACTCACGGTCTGGCTCATCAGGTTAGTCTGATGTCTGTGCAACAGTTTTGGTACCTTCTTCATCAAGTGTGCTGAAAGCCAGCACTGTCCCAGTTTCAACAGGAAGCATCGGTGCAGCTGAGTCTCTCTCCTTCGCTTTGTGGGCGTGCAGTGGCACCCCTTACTCAGGGATCTTCCAGTTGGATACTCAGCTTGTGTGAGCTGGGTGATGTTCTTGCCTTCCCCCATTGGATCGCACTAAAGGAAAAGGGGTGTCTGAGTGAAGGGCTGGAGACATCAGATTGTGGACTCGGTCAGTGGCAGGGTGTCTGAGGGGGATCTCCTTCAGCATTGACCCATTGCATCCGGACACCAGGCAGCAGAAGCTGTTGGATGGTGGGGAGCACTTGCAGAGAGGTGGGGCTCAGCAACTGAGGTTTAGCACTCAGTTCTACAAAGGAAATTCTTAAGCCATCACAACTTCTTTACTAAAACATAACACAGAAAGTTTTTGAAAACAAAAAAATGTTTGTGAAACTTTGTTGGAATTTTTGAGGGGGAATATAAAGGATACAGTTCAACCAAAACCAATATTTTTTACAAATGTTTTTCTTGCAGCACAGTGGGACAGCTGTTTGCAGGGATGAAGAGATCAGACTTATGGTATGGTTACAACTATTTTAATCAGAAAAGAAGAAGAGGGAGGAGGCAGGCAAGGAATGAGCCTGGAAGCCGACTGATTTCCCTTTAAATCACATTGTAATTTCTTTTTTGGCTAGTAAGTGACTTGAAAGTATTGGAAGATAAACAGCCTGAGCTAGGGCCTGGACTTCTGCCATGTGCTGGGTTCCTAATTAAGGGATGAAATTGCAAGATATCGTTCAATTTCACTGCAACTGTAGCTGGGCTTTGTGGGTCAGTAAAACAAATGAAAGGGTTTTTTTCCTGTCCTGTTTGTGCACTTCAGATGCACTGGGCACAGCTATCCGTGTTAGCAGTGGTGGGACTTAGCCATACAATCCCTGCAAACTGATGGCAGGAATAGGCCTCTCCTTGAAAAAGAAAAAATGCTTGTGGATGTTTAAGTTTTTGTGAAACTTCTTAGTTGAATAACTTGCTTTACCCTTTTTTTATTTTTAACTCTCATATTAGCATTCAGCAGTGACATAAATCATAGAAACAGAACTATGGATTTTTATTAAGGGCTGAAATTTTTTAGTGCCCTGCAGAAAGCCTCACAACAGAAGAAAATTCAAATGACTGACTCTGTGGTTTTGAGTGCCTCTTGCAACCATTTTAGTACAAAATTCCATTGCTTATAGTGTTTTATTTTTGCCATGATGCTGTTGTATTTGTAGTTGTACATTACTTACTGACTTGAACACTATCATTTTCTAAAAGGCAGAGGTAAGAAAGTATATTTTGGTTTTGTACAATTTTCAGAATAAATTAAAAGGGAGGTAGTGTCAACCTGGGAATGATTTTCATAGCTTCATCCAAGGTAACAAGGTTTTAGAAGGTAGGAAAAAACCCTCTGTCCCAATAATTTTAGTGTTACTTACCTTAGAGCAATAAAACACTATGAAAATCAAATAATGGATATATTTTTTTCTAAAACCTAAGCTCTTATCTACTATGCTTGCTTAATACATAGTTCTTTATCTTTTCTTTGCCTTTTTCTACATCATTTGCTACTGTGGCAGTCTCTTGTGATGTCATACAAAATGGTAACTCAAGCTCTCAAGCAGTACCAATGAAACGTGAATGTGACAGAGTTGCAGAGGTATAAATGATTGATCTTGTAAGAGGTGATCTTGTAAGCCCAGAAATTTTTGGGATCACACCCTGAATCTGTCAGTTAAATAAGCTTGCAAGAGACTGATCGTGGAATACTGATTTCACTCCACATCTAATACAAGCCATTTAAAAAGTTGTCATATCACAACTGCCTTCATGTGAAGGAGTTTATGAAAATGTGGGAAAGTTAACTTGCTTTGACAGAGTTCCCTCCCTCCACCCAGTGTAGTGTTAGGTGTCTTCCAAACATCATCAAGGAAGCTTCATACTGGGTAGTGAGTTGAAACCTAATAACCAGAAAGACACTGTGATAAGCACATCCGCTTGATGTAAAAATTTGAGATAGAAAAACATTACTGTATAAAAACCTTTAACTAGCCATAAGAAGAGGCACTGTATGTTAAAACATAGGAAGTGGATGAAAGGCAGTTTTTGTGCCAACAATTCTTCACCCTGTTTGTTCAATTCATAACCATAACATTTACGGGAATTATGCAGGTAGAATGGACCCTTAAGTGCTCACCTCTCAAAACAACTAATTCTTCCCTTCTCTCTCTCTTTCAGATGTGTATGAACAGCTTTAAAGTGATATTTTACATTACTTAAAAATTATGTGAGTGTTTGTTGCTGTTGTGTAGGAAGGAAATAAATCATGGGCTTTTGTGGGATTTTAAATTCATCCCAGGAGTGAAGAGCTAATATCAAGGCCTTCACAACTGGGATTAATTTCATGTATCTCTCAGGAGTCCATTGGGTATTATCTTTATACATTATAAAAATGTGTTTTGATATGCTTTAAATTAGTATTTTTTTTTCTTGTCTGTGGAGCAGAGGAAGAGAGATGGTGTGTGTGAGATGGTGTGTGAGTGCATGTTGTTGGATGACATGATTGACATGGGTGAAGGGCTGCTGAATCCAGGGCAATTAAGAGGATTGCTGTACAGTGTTGTTCCTGAGCATTACAAAGAGTAAAAGTGCAGTCGACACATGCAGACGTGATACTGAAGAGGAAATGCACCCCACTCCAAGCACGTTCTTACTCTTATTTTATTCCCCTCAAATGAACTTTCTTCTGCCACTGGAAGCCTATGGCCGAATGCCAGCCTTTGCACATCTTCACCATTCAGCAGCAGTTTCTGTGGACATCCTCTAGCAGATGCTGTCAAGTCTCCACCTTTCTTTCATTCTACTGCCTCTGCCTTCATGGATCACTGCGTGTTTGCAGTGCGTGTCGAAGAGAAGGGCAGAGTGGCAGAAGGAGGGCTCGGAGAGGTTCAGCTTCCCAGCTCCACAACATGGGTGATCTTCAGTCACCCAGCCCTGTGATCCTCACATATTGCTGTGACCCTTTGCCCTTGTAGGCAGCAGCACAAGCTGACTAGAATCAAACCTGCCTTTTTCCGTTCCTTTTATTTTATTTTGAAGTAATTTCTTAAAAAAAAAAAATATATATCTATTAAAAGGAAAAAAGGATTAAATCAGAATTGGTAATAGGGATGTGTGAAGTTTGGAAATTTGTACAATAGTTCAGAGAAACCTCAGCTACATTTGTGTGTGTGCTTATGTCCACGTGTGCAATGGCATGTGAGCATTAGTAGCGAAGAAACAGTTGAAATGGTTGATCAGGCAAATGGCTTAAATATTTACTGAGGTTGTCGTGTCTCCTTCTGCCTGGTCATAAGTTTTAATCTGCCTGTGCTGGTTGTCTCATTAATTTAAGAGGATAGAATTTAGTGCAGTACTTTGTGGTTGCCCTGATTGCAGAATATCTCTTAGGCCAGAAGGAGAAAAAAGGTAAATAATATCTTTATAAGTGTGTATTCCTGTAATCTTTTAAATAATGCATGTATGTAAGGAAACCTGAAAAGTGCACTCTCCAAAAACCTTACTTCAAGGTTAGAAGGAATCTTAATGTTCATCCTGTTTATACTAATTTTGTCACTGTAGGGGATGGCAATTTTGCAAAATATATGCTTCACTGTATATGTCATTGTGATTTTTTCAGTTCTTCAATGACTTCAGTATTGCAGGCTTTTTCTTGGATAGTATTTTATTGGCAGAAGGCTTAGTTTAGTTTCAGGTGTAATCCATTACATTGGTCTCTCTCTGGCTGTGTCCCTCTTGGTATTCCCCTTTCTTCCTTTGTCTTACTAGATGGAGGGTAGGTTAACAGCAGAGATACCCACATATTTAGATACTTATGTTCTGTGCTAGATTTAAATGTTAAATATGCAGTGTTCATTCTCAAGGTTCCTTCTTAAGTTCCACAACAGGCTTTTAAATGTTACAAATCTGTGGAGCAGATAGCCCTCCCATCTGTCCATTGTGCCTTGTCCTACTTTGTATCGAAATTGTGTCAATGGGAAGCCTGAAGAATTTTATGTGTAATCTCAAGAAAAAACAAACATCCATGTATCTGCTAAGACTAGTACAAACACTTCTACTCTTGCAAATATACCATATATTGCAAGAGTTTCCTCTTGTATTTGTGTAATTAAAATGCTCACTCAAAAGAGCACCTGCGTCACTTAGCAGTGGTATGTATGTATGTGTTCTGGTGCCCCTCTCAGTTATTTAGCTGTGTGTCTGTGTGCTTGCATGTGTTGAGTTTTCCCTCTTCCTGCAGGACTTCTTATACTTTCATTGGACAGGGTGAAGAGTGCCACAAAATAAGCAGCTTATGTTTTATTTTCCTTGTTTACTATGTGGCCCTGTGCCATACTTATTCCTTGCAACAGAAGCCTGGCACTTAAGTCAGATTAACTCATTTCTTCACGGGTTTTTCCGTTGCACTCATGATAGTTGTTGACTGATCTGCAAATATTCTCTATCGTATGAAGTGAGGTGCCATTATAATTCCCATTTTACCCATGGGGAACTGAGTCACCTTTATTAAAGGCATGCTGCTAAGAGTAAGAACTTGAGTTTTTTGAGATGTATCCTTCATTAGCACTTTGTATGTTCATGACATCTCAGACCTTCCATTTGTGCTTTATGGTAAAGCAGTTTCCTTCCTTCTTGTCCTCTGTCCTCCCTGTGTGCCAGCAGCAGGAACTGTCAGACAAATAGGAGAATTTTTTTGTCCAGGTTCATTAATCTGTCTAGCATCACCATGGTCCTTGAAAGCAACAGTGGTAAAGAAGGTCTTGTCCAGATTTGTGGCATGTTTACAGAGAAATCCATAGCAGTTTAGCTACCAAATGCTACCAAACCTTTATTGAGTGTGCAGTGTGGTTTTTGTGTCTGTGTATTAATTTAGTCAGACCAGTACTGTTTTTCTTAAGAACAGTAAAAGGCTGTGGATGATAGCAGACTGATTGTACTGCCAAATTTTAAGTCCTTTCTGTGAGGATGCAATTTCCACAACTTCTCTGTGAAATGTCTTCAGACATTTTTTCTTTTTTCCTGAAAAAGATGACATGTTTTTCCAGACTTCTTTGAGACACTTGAGCTGACTTCAAGTGAACTTTCCAAAAAACCCAGTGTAGCCAACTCCTGAGACAGATACCTAGTACGAAAAATTCCAGCCCAAATAGTTAAAATCTGGCAAAGTAACATAGAGCTGGAAAAAAGATGTTATAGTCAGAGGTATTTGTGAGTCCTAGTTAAAGATGTCATTGTCTGCATATCTTACAGTATCTTTGATTGTTACTAGCAATTATTTTTATTTCAACGCAAATCCCTTTTTTCAAGTCTGCATTATGAGAAATTACTGTGGTAAGGGTTAGGGAGATTTTTTTAACCTTTCTTTTTTGGTACCTGTACTGAGAGACTGATTTAGCTACATAATCACAAATGAAATTAATTTACTGAGCTTAACTCAGCTTGCTCACTTCAATTACCAGAGACACCAGAATGGTTGTTATGCTTATGAGTCCTGTCCTGCTAATCGAATATTAGAATAGATTTATTTTTCCCTCTTAGCCAAGTGAAGTTTTCATGTGGTTAAATCTGGTAGTGACCTCCCCAGCTGAGAAATTTTCTCTATCCTTTACTTACTAACTAGTCAGAATTATACTTGGAAGCATTTCGCTTTATATATGAAATCAAACACAATTCTTACAGTGCAAAAGAGTAAAAGAAACCCTGAATGCAGCAAAACCACAATTTCCTGTTGAGGCCATAAAACAGAAGAGCTGTCTGTGATTGCTTTCTCAGTGGCAGCATGGAAGGGATATGGCTATGCCAAATGGGTTGATGTTTATGGATATACTGGTCACAAACTCATATTTATGCAAGAGGTAGTTGGACAAAGCTGCTTTTAAATCCTAATGGCTATTGTTACAACTGTGAGCTGGAGGTTAGAGTAGTGATACTGTCTGGCTTAACCTCAGTGCTTATTTCATCAGTGCAAGGACCTTCTGGGGCTTGTATGGATAGATGAGTGGTTTTACCCGTAGACTGTGTATGTTTTAAAGCATCAGGCTATGCATGGTCTTGTAGCTTCAGTGACTGGGAAAGTGGTCACAAAGCAGTGTTAATAAAATACTTCAGAGAATAATTCATCATCAGTTATTATTTGTTTAGTGTTCATCAATTTTTTGTGCAGGAGGAAGGAGAGAGAATAATGCCACTCTAACTTTGCTAACAAAAGGTATAAGCGCATGAGATACTGAAATGGTGTGCTTGACTCTTACGATGGTCTCAGTGTCTGAAGAGTCTGCTGGACCTCCTGCAGCTTCTAAACATACCTTCAGGTGCTCGTGGGCTTTTCAGGCCTAGGGTTGTGTCTTTCAGCTGAATCCGACTGGACTGGCCACTTCCTTGATTGAAAGCAAATTCTAATACTGTTCTGTGTGATGTACGTGTTATTTTTTTCCTCCATTCTTTTCTTACACACTTACTGAAGCAGGCTGAACCTTTCTAGGGTCTTTTGGTAAGGCTGACCTCCTCAGCTGCAGATGGGGAGTGGGACCAGGCAGTGTATGTTTCAGATGTGTGCACTGATGATGAGACTCGATGCAGCATTTTATGATCTTTGCTCTGGGCAGGCCTCGCTTGTGTGAGGAGCATGTAGTGGCATGGTTGCCCCTAGAACCCAGAGCAATCTAGTCACGTCAGGGTGGCACGGGGCCAAGCTAATGATAGGCAAGGGTTTTACTAGCCTTGGGCAGGTCTTACCAACAGAGATACACTGCTCCTGGAAATGTAGCTAACAGCACTGCTCGGTGTGACCGTGCCGTCTTGGGCCAGGGCTGGATTGAGGACCACCTCTGTCCTCCTGTGGTGGGTACTGAAGAAGCACTGTCAGCATCTGCATATGGCAAGGTCCTTGACTAGCCAATATTCTGGAAGTACTGATGTCTCCAGGCATGGCCAGTCTTCCCATGCACCATGCAATAGAAAGACACACTGCTGTGGCTGAGGGACCTGGAGTTTGTTCTGAGGGCTGCCTGAGCGACGGCTCTCAAACAACACATGCAAGAACTGTGATGAGGCCTCCTGTGGCAAAAGGGATGGAACATAGCATTTGGCAGTTTGCTTCTTAGGTAAATCACAGCTCTGTGCCTCAGCTTCCTCATTTGTAAAATGGGGTTAATGATACTGTCCTCCTTGTTAAAAAGCTCTTGGTATATGCTGATGAAAATACACACAAAATGTTATTAAGCTAGGTATGATACATAAAAGCTAGGTTTTATTATTGCTTCTACTTTCCCAAACGTAGATTTGCCTTGGAATTTTCATCTTGTGTTTAGTACAGGTAAGTACTGAAATATATTTATCCAATAAGAATGGTAAGGGAAGTAAGAGCTATACTTCTGACAAGCTAAAAAGTGACTAAATCAAGATTTGGCTGCTTGGGAATTTTGCATATGAATTATAAGCACCTTAATATGGGGTTCATAATATAAATTCTTGAAGATCATTGAATACAAAAGAACATTCTGGGAGTTTCTGTCTCTGCTCTGTAATCTAGGAGGTAGTATGTGTGTTGGGCAACACAGCATATTCAGAGAGAGTTGGGATAACTGCAAGACTCACATGAGGCTGATGAAAGAGGTAAGACTGTTCTCAGAAGTCCAAATTGAGCATTGTAGTCAAGTTTGCAGACTTGCAGGGTCTTCACCAGCAGCTTCTCTGTGCTGCAGTGACCTCCTCCCCAAACTCTGCAAGCCACTAGTTGGGCAGAAGTTCAAGCAATGTCAGGAAGTGTTTGCTGAAGAGCATCGTAAAGAATGTCCTCTTTGATCTCTGTCTGAGGACTGAAATGAAGGATTGGGTTCCTCATGTGAAATCTTCCCAGACTGGGCTGTCAAGGGAGAGAGGCTCTGGACCAAGCAGTTCTCTGCTCTATATAACCTGACAGACAACAGTGCTACATTCTCCGTCGTCTAACAGTATTTTACTGGAAGTTTAAAATCGTAAAGTTTGAAATGCCCACATTACTATTGCAGTGCTGTACAGAGCATTGTAGATGGGTGCACTCCATTTTATATTCTCTGTGTGTTGAGGTGATATTCAGAGAGGTGAGGTCACTTGGATTTTCTTTTCCTCATACCCAAAGTAGTCTTTTTTTACTCCATCTTGCTGAGAGCTACTGTCAGTTTTACCTCTCCAGTGTCATTTCAAAAAAACTCCAAAACCTAGCCAGCACACTCAAATTAATAAAACCTAAGAGTTTGCTACGCTTAAACCTGCTAGAAGAGCTCTTTCATGGTTGACTGTGTGGCTCAGGAGGTTACTAAGGGGAGATACTTTTTCTTCTCTTAGTCACCTGTTTGAGACTTTTCCAAGCTAAAAAATAATATTCATTATGCAATCGCATATGTTCATATCTCTGTTAAATGAGTTGTGCTGTCTTCAAGTCTTAAGGGACAAGAGCATATCAAACAGTCATTTTCAAAGTGACCTTTATCTCCTTTTCCTCAGTGACCTACCCACCCTATGACTGCTTGCATTTCTCAGTTCAAACACCTTTTTTCATAGAAGATAAGGCTCACAAGTTTGCATTTCCCAGGCTTATTGATGAGGTGGTATGTTTTTATTGTTGTTGAAACTCTATTCTCAAGGTAGCTTAACTGCTCTATACCCAAGTTCCTTCAGAACTCCTAGTTATATACCGTGTGCACAAAGCACATTCCCTTTCTTTTTCTGTTTTTCTGTGCCTAATTTTTTCCCCTTACTAAAACATCATTCTTGATGTCTTGAAGAAATAGGTCAGGATTGAAATCAAAGGACAATAGGGCTGGAAGATCCAAACAAAAGCATTGCATCCAGGTCCTTCCATGAGACTGGATCATGCATGTGTAGACAATCCCTGATTTTTTTTTTTTTTAATTGCCTTTGGAAAATTCCAGGGTTGAGGTCCCAGAACTGGCTAAGGAAGGAAGCTTCTGTGTTTAGTTATTCTGAAATTTAGACCATATCTGACATGAGACTCCTTTGCTGAAAAAAAAAAGAAAATATTGTTTCATTTTTCTCCACTCAGAAAATCGTCTGTTTGTCTGAGGCAAACGTACGTATTTGTACTGCCTCATCCCCACTCATGGTTGTCACTTTTCAACTTACATGAATTAGAGTCTTTCAGCTTTTCTTCACTTCACCTTGTTGGTACACCTCTTCTCAGTGTTGTTGATTTCTTCAATTAGATATCCAATCCACTTTGTGGTGAATGCTGATGGGGACAAATCCTTGTGTCTTACAGCATTACTCTTCTTTAATTAGTCCTGTGACAATGTGATAGTTCATGGATCCCAGTGATTTTCCTACAAATCTTTTCTTGGTCCTTTAATGTAAAATTTGTGCTCCTGCATTTTGCTTTTACTTGGGATGAACATTTGGCCAAAACAACTCCAAACCTGTGTCATTTAACCATGATACTTTATCTCACATTCACCTTCCTCTTTTGCTGTAAAATATACGTGTGTTCTGTGACAATGTTAACATAGATTATATATTGTAATAGCCCTGTGGGTGATAATGTTTAGCACCGTATGAAACTACCACTGTAGTGTTTTGTGTTTAAAAGGTGAGAAACAGTGGGGTTCAATAGTTACATATTTTGAGAAGCTTATTTCAGAAGAGCTTATGCAACTACATTTTTTTAATACGATGAAAAGAACTTCAGCCTATTTTAATGAAGAAAGAGCAGAGCTTATTTCTCAGTTTTGACCAGTTTGGCACTTATTGGGACCACCATGAGTTGTAAGGAAGTGCAACTCATAATTCCTCCATCATTGTCTCATTTGACAAAGGAAATGCACGGTGAGCAATAAGAAGTACAGTGCACAGGTGTGCACTGATTATTTTTAGGGACAGAGAAGCAGAATAATTGCAATGGAACTAACCTTGCCCACTTAAAAATCACCAAGTGCAGAAGCTGAACAGAAAATAGAATGTAAGTAGTAGGTATACAGTTAATACATTTATGTTTGTGTTCCAGATGCTTGTAATTTTGTATACAACTAAGCAAAAATATTAAAGCCCGTTTTCCCTTTTTCCTTTTTGTATGCACATTCAAAACATTACATTTAAAGAGCTGTATGTCATTAGCTTCTAAGATTCACAATTGTTCCTAGAACACTGAAAGTAGCTCTTGCAATGATAATTGTAAAATGTTAAAGTAATAGCAAACAGGTTCACATTTAGTATAATGATTAGATAACTAGGGAAAAAACAGCTATTATGTGTTCCTGGACCACAGTGGAGGTAGAAAGCAAGAAAAGTATGTGGTGTGACTGCATATTATTAAAAATGTAGCACTTTATATTTACTTTGCACTTAAAAATTTGAATGATCTGACTAACAGAAACAGACAATCTAATATAAATGGTTTGGAATACATTAAAAATGTATACAAGACAAATTGCTATTTTATAATCATTTGGCAATGTAGTAAATTTGCACTGCAGGTTTGATTCATAACAAATTTGCATAAAATTTATGTGGAGTTTTCATTGTGCTAATACAGTTCTTTTAGCCACTTTTTAATGTGTGCTACCATTCTATTATATACCTTTGGGGGTACTTGAAAAAAAAGGGAGAGTGGGGGATGGGAATTAGCAGGAAGAATATGACAGAGTTGTAAGATGAAGGTTTGTAATCACAGAGCTGAAAAGCTAGGGGAAAATGGATTGAAAAGTGTATATAACTTAAAATTGGGGGAGTGGAGGAAAAAAGCATGTATTCTGGGCTCCCATGGGGATTTTATTATATAGTATTCACTTCATCATTCAGGAGGGCATGAGAAGAAAGATGGGTATCAAGAGGGCATGGATCGAAGGGGCTTCATGAACAGCTATGTTAAATGAAGGTGCTTGTTAATATACCTCAATTTGCATATGTTTTATATCCTTTCCCAAATATTCAGGGGGCAAATGAATGTTTACATTGTATATTTTGCCTTTTACTATTGTAGCTCTTAATTCTCTTAATTCTTTTCTATTCAAAAGACCAATTTGGAAAAAGCAGTGCGAATTTGCTTCAAGGCAGAAATGGGAAATACAGAGGCATGAGGAGAGAACTGGCATTAAAGCGTAGGTGGAATGGATCCATTTGAGAGAGGTCTGGTTTGACATTTCTATCATACCACCATCTTCTTGCTGATGGGCAAAAAATTGAATAGGAAATCATCTAAATCCCAGCTGTGAAATCTGTCTGTGGGAAAAAAATATATTTACCAGTGTGCTTACATCTGCTTTCCAATAACTTCTAGAATTTCTCTTATCACCCAGCCTTTGTCTCTTTTCTGTATTCATTTTTTCTTACTTTGTAGAATCTACACAAATCAGACAAGGAATAAATGCATTGTCCTGTACACAGAACATCATAAACACAGATTTCATGCTGCTTTATTATAAACACCGTTACTTAAAATCAGTTTTATCTCTTCAGATAGCTTGTATAAATATTTATTACTTGCAATATTTTCCTCTTGAGTTTTAATAACCTAATGCAAAGTTTAAAAGTTAAGAAGTAAGCCAACTGGCTAGCCAGTGCATGACTGAAATGTATTTATGTACTGATTTTGAGTAGGAGGATATTAACAGAGGTACCCATCTGTGTATCTCATATGTAGCAATAGGTGAATGGTATGTATTTGTTCCTTTGTTTAACAAAATTTATAAAATCTTTTGGAGGACAATAACAGAATTTCTATGCTTGGTCACAAGGTACAGGTGTAATAATTTTTTCCTAGGTATTCTAAATTGTCTCTTCCAAGCAGCTCCACTTCCTGTACTTTATTCTCTCAGTTTGCTCAGATGTCCTCATGGTTATGCTCCATATGAGTTCTGATGACTAGTCCTTCCTCCAGAGTCACTAAATTATGTTTGAGTTAGTTAAATGCAAGGTTTTTCAGCATCCTGAATGAAGGGGATTGGCTTTTGATTTAGCCTGTTCTTCAGTGGTTTTGCTTTGTCTCTTCTTCATCAGGGAAGGAGGAAATATGCTCCTCAAAACCATGAGGCCAACATCCATGAAGTTCAGTTTCTGAACATTAGAAGGGATAAAAATAAAAATAAGAAGCACACAAGGGCATTTGGGCACTCCTTGTCTCTCCTTGCTGAACAGGAAGGTTACAATCTTCTTAATTCAAAGCTCGGTGAGAAGTGTGGGTTTGCATTAGATTCTGCAGGTTGTTTTTTGAGATGACAGACGTACATGTAGTGCAGTGATGATGACATGAATGTGAAAAGTGACAGTGTAGGGATTTATTCATTTGTGTAGTGAGAACACCTCTGGTGAGCTTCATGATAGTGTAAAGTAGCCTTCTCTGCTATTGCCTTGAACTTTATGTGTTACAGAACAACGTCTAGACAGCAAAATGGTGTATTCTGAGCAGATATGTAGAGTGACCTGCTCAGTCACATTCAAGTAATTGCAAAGAAGACCAGTAAATTTCCTGTCTGAGAGAAACAGAAAAGCCCTTCCTAACAAGGACTGCAGCCTGTTCTGGCTTTTATATTGGCACGCTAATGATTCCTGTTCCAGCTGGGGGGTCAGCTGCCTGTGGTTCATTGAGAGGCAGAGTGACCAGGGCGCCCCATCCCTGCTTTTGGCAGCCTTTAACTGAGGAAGCAGATGTCCCAAAGAGAGTTAAGGATGGGAGATAAAGACATAAGGAATTTCAGGTGAGACTGAGCACTCCTAACTGTGGAACCCGACCCATGCTTAAAGAACAGAGATGTAAGGCCCAGTGAAGAGCCTCCATCTGTCTCCATTGCTAGAGTGGGAGCTGTGTCATCCTGCTGAGATTTGGCATGGAACTGTTTTATGGATATTGCCAGTGGCATTTGATTTCATCCTACAAATGAAGCTGTTCTGGGGACCTTCTGTGGAATTGTTTCACAGGTGCACTTTATTCTCTTCTCCCAGTATTTTAGCTAAGAGAGGAAGGGATTTCCCTGGCTTCACCTCACCTAGAGGATCACAGTTTAGTAACTATTATAAAATGATTTTGTAGCCAAAATGACCAGTTCATGAGTAAGCTCAGGAATTTGTACTTTAAATTTAAAATGCCCCTTTAATATTTCCTTCTCCTTTTTTGGTTCTTCATATGGTGGGCAGCCTTTCTGAACCATGATAGCTACATGAGAAGCAAAATCAGACGAGGCAAAATCACAAGAGAAGTAAAATCAGAAGCAGTGTGCCCATTCCTCTCTAGACATGTAAAACAGTCCTAATACCTCCCTTCATCCAATTCATAAAAATATATTTTTTTCTAGAAGTATTTTATTAGTATCATTCATTAGAGCAGTTTTCGTTGTCCATTAAAACTCCTCACACTAAAGTTGCTGTATAATCATAAATAAAAAGCATAATTGAGATAAATTAGTGGGTTTGGTTGATATTAAAGCTGTAAATGTATTTTCTTTACTGCTAAATGACTGTAATAATCAAATTACTTTTTGTATTAACATTAATAACCATTGCAAAACTCTTCTTAAGAGAAAGGTGCAGGAGGTTTGGTGGTCCATTCTGTACACTGAATGGTTGAGAATAAGATGAGCAAAATTGATGCTGTGTATGATCAGACTTATCTGGCTCGTAACCTATAACAACTGGCTCAAGAAAATGTTTGTGCAACTCAGAGGTAGCAGTAGGACATTGTAATGATACTTTAATCATATCCTTTATCCTGAATTCCTGCAACTCTCATTTTAAAATAGATTTTCTTGCAGTTCCTATTGTAGTATCAGTGTTTCCACTTTGAACATTCAAGCCTGATTTGGGCTGGGGCTGTTTTGCAGTTGCAAGCTGTATGCTCTTTCGTTCAGAGGAAAAAAATAGAGCAAAGAGTAAAAGACATATAATTTAGTGATTTTTTCAATAAATACAGGAAACTGTGTGCAGTGAATGCCTAATTTTTATGAACTGGAACCTTAAATCATAAATAAAATGTTAATTTGTAGACATGTGTAGTTGTGAAGCAGATGGAAAAATAGAAATGTGCCGGAAAAGTAGGTATTTGCAGAAGCTAATGAAGTTAATTGGTCTCATTTGGCTACACTATTTTCCCAAACCCCCCAAAGACTGGGCTTTTTAATTCTTTAATTAAAAATGAGTAAGGTATGCTAATATTATAACCTTTACTTTTTTTCCAGCTTTCTATATACATATATCTTATTAATAGAACCACCCTTAGCAGTTCAATATTAGCAAGCACATAAGTAATCTGGAAGTTCTAAGGAGGGTGCCAATATTTTGAAACAATAATTAAAAAATTAGCAATCCATGAGTTAATATATGCTTTAAAACCCTAATTATTATTTCCTTTTCCTGTTTCTACATGATTACAAAGAAAGGATCTGTTTTTCTCCAATGTAGAGAATGTAAATTAAAGTACACAGAACAGTTTTGGCTGTGGAAGATTTTAATTTTAAATAGAAATATTTAAACCAATTTTGATTAGCAGGGTTACAGGCTAAGTCTGCAGCAAAATACTGGGAACAGGCAATATCAGTGAATTGATACACAGCTACATGAGTTCCCCTAAACTGTTCTTTTCTTTCATGATGGGAGGGAAATATAGGGAAATATATGTTCTCCTTGCTAATGGGCATTGGAGAAAAGCAGTTCAATCGCTGTACTGTACGATGGGGTGTGGGGGTGCAGTGAACATCCGCCACGGCAGCCCAGGCTCTGCTGCCTGAGGGATCGCCTGGCCCTCCATTGCATATGAAGTCTTCCGTATTTGGATGATTGAGTTTGAGCAACTACTTATGGTTTCAAAGGATTTGGATAATGTTACACTGTAGGGTTGGAAATCTCTTTGAATACTAGGTTGCAAAGGGACGAAGACGTAGTTTCAATGCGTTTATTAGGCCCCGGCTGTAGAAGCGAGGAACAATAAACCATCTTTTTTAAGTTAAGAGATCTTGGAACAGGCCGCTCCAATAAATCCGGGGTTTAAAAAGTGAGGTACATGCTGCAGTGCTGAAGTTGTTTATTCATCTGGAGTGTATTAGGCTCTTGATTAATAAGAAGACATCTGCAATTTTACATAAGAAACAGAGCGGGCAGTTTGGCAGTTGTAAATGGAAATGCAGAGAGAGGAGCCAAACCTATACAAAGTCGTCTAGTCCTCACTGCCACTGATGTTGATAATAATAATTACTATAGTGGTTAAAAAAAATATATATATGTATATAGATAGATAAAATGTTTCAATCTGAAGGGCTCAGCAACCATTTTTACAAGAACTACACGTCTTTAAGAACTAGCAGCTTTTCAGGCAGCTCTATAAAATGAAAAGTCGTCTTTGTATACCTAATCTGATCTCACAGGTCTCACGCTGACATCTGACAAAAGTAACATATTTGAAGTCGAATTTACACTGATACAAGACTTATGTAGACTAATTCTTGATGTTACCTTACATCCCTCCAAAATGTGAGAGCACAACCATCAATAGAAAAGTAGCAAGCCTGTCAGAGACACGTCTTTTGTAGGAACAATCTTGCATCTTAAATTTAAGAATGCCTTAAAAGGCATCCTACAAGTAAATAGGGCAAAAACTGTGTAAAACTCTGAAAAGAAACTGCTGCCTAACACATGCACTGACTGTGATGACTGAGGGCCTCAGTGAAAGTCAGTAAGGTTTTGATGGGTTTTTGTTTTTTTTATAACGGTGCACTTAACTATGCAAGTCTCTAATTTGGTAGACAAAATAGAACTGTTGTCAGCAGAGTTTCAGACAAATTGGTTCCCAGTTAGAAATTGATTGGGAGGGCCAGCAAACAAAGCCTTAATATTAATTTCAAGAAGTCACATGCATTGTTAAAAATCCATAAAAGGGCAAATTCTGAACAACTGAACACCTCACTCCAAAAATAAATGTTTATAATATGACTCAGATGGTAGATCAGCACTTTTTTCAGTAGAAAATGACAAGTTAGTTCTTGCCAAAGAACTCTTGATTAGGAGTACAGGAAATTTTCAATATTTAGTGTTGAAAACTTGACCAAAACAATTTGATCCTCCTGGCACTGCGAGCTTAGTCAAAGTGTAGGGCAATGGTGAAAAGATGAGAGGAACTAGAGAGACACATCTGAAAGTTTTCCAGAGCTGGCTATGAAGCAGGACTTCACTAATTTCATAAAGTTGAGAGTACACAGGAATCATTCTGATCCTTTTGCAAGCCCTCTATCTGCCTTTCATGACTCCGTAAATATTTGTAGCAACTCTTAATAAGGAAATGTAGGATTAGCGAAACAATGCATGCTGGTTAGTCTTCAAGGCAGTTACATCTGGAAGTGGGGAGCCACACCATATGATCAAGCAGCTCTTTACAGACCATGTTCAAGTACTTCTTGTGCCTGTGACAGGGCCATTAAGTGCAGTTTAAGGTGTTCCTCTACCTACACCTGAACGCTGAGACTTGATGTCCTACTATGCAATGAACCACTGTGCATCTCATTTTAGCTGAACCTTTGTGAGGCAAAGTTTGGCCATCAGTGCCATCAAAAAAGTTGTTTTCACATCTGTATTTCCTTTATACATCCTGCTGGGCCAGCTGAGAGTCGTGCTGCAGTCGTACCCTGCGAGATACCTCCAGCCAGTCAGCCACCTAACAAGGACAGGGCCAGGAGCAGTGTGCTCCCTGGGAGGAGCTCTCATGTTTGGGATGCAAGCTGTGGCTTGGTTAACCTTGCAGGCTTTTATGGAAGAGTGATTTCAGAAATATGAGTTTGTTTATTTTTTTATCAGGAATTAGTTAAAGATGTAATTTACATCTTAGGGTCTTTATGGAAGAAGGGAAACCTTTCTTTTTGGATGTACCTTTATTTATTTTTACATATAAATAAAATTACACATACACATTATTTTTCATATATATGTTAGCTTTCCAAATAGTCATTTCAGAATGCATTTTATATATCCAAGTTAGAGCTTAAATATTTATGCTCGGTTAAAAGATGGTTTAGAGCTAATTGTTTTAAAATAAAATCACAGTGTGATTTTGCTGAAAATACTTGTCTGTGGGAAGTTAAAAAAATCCTACAACACAAAGACTTTTTTTAATGTAACTTACTGAAGAGCAAGAACTGTCATGGTAGCATATAAATAGGGCAGATGGAAATATCCCCTCGAGGCTATGGGACTTGAGTTAATAAACCTTGAAAAGTTACCATAATTTTCACTTTGTATTTTCCTCATGAACCCAAGTAATATAGCTCATTCATTTTGAATATTACCACTAGACTCCCAGGCAATAAGTCTGATTTTCTTAAACCCTACTTCTAACCAGATCCAGACCAAAGCTAAAATGCTCATCCCATTAAAAGTTAATAGCAAAAATTCCATTGGCTTCAGCAGGGCTAGGATTTTCTTTTGAGACTTTGGATTTTAGTATATTTGTTAATGTAAGTCAAATGAAACAGCCTAGTGTTCAAAAGGTTGGCCAGTTCTTTTTCTGCTAATCCTCCTCTGTATCTGTTGGATGCGTCTGCTAATATTTCCTTGATATAAATGTCTTGCTAGAAGTTTCCTCAGTGCGCTCGGTACATCACTGGTGCATCATGCCTGCAACACACAGAATATTAGCTTTTTTGCAATTAAATGCATGAGGAAAGGGATGAATGTCGTTGAGCTTATGAAAATGATCACTTAGGGCTAAATTCTTCACGTAAGTCATGGTCACATATTCTCTTTACCTCACATAAGAGAATCTGAGGTGATACAAACTGCCTCTTCAGAGGAATGCAGTTTTTAGTTTTGAAGGAAGTCAGCAAATTAGAATATTTCAGAGGCAGTAATTTGTGTCAAATACCAACAGAGATCTAGGGGTTTTCTGTGGAAATAAAATAGTCCAATGTGGGGATGATAAGCCTGGGCTAAAGTAGCAGACTTTAGAGCCAAGGAACAAAAGCCAAGAAAATTCGGGGAGAATGCAGCCTTTTTTCAGCCATCCCACCCTCTAAGCAGCAGAGAGAATGTTGTACCAGTGCATTCTAAAATCCCAGCTCATGGCAGAATAAAATGAAGAAAACAGATCCTGCCGTAATAAAAACACATGTAAAATTCCTGGAAATGTTTCCTGTTTCAGGCTGCCTGGTTAGTATAGGCTGCCTGCACACTGGTACAAAGTCAGCAATTGTCTGATGTTGTTCATACGTCTTTTTGCCAGGAAGATGAAGATCAGACCGGAAGGTTATCGGTCTCCTTTGCAGTCATGTTAGGATCAGAAGGAATAAAAAAACTAATTGTCTTGATTGCACTTTGGATTGTTTTGATTGGGATTATGCCCATGAGATAAAAAGCCACAAAACAGGCTTTTTTTCTGCCACAGTAAAAGCCAGAGAAGAGCTTTTGCTTTGGAGTTGATACAGAGTAGTCCAAAAAATGTCCTGCAAGCCAGATCCAGTCCACAGCACGATTCTGCTCAGATTACCAATTTTTTGAAGTGACCCTGTGTTGGGACTGTAGCTCGGCAGGAACAGCTGTTACTGGCTCCTCCGGATGGTCAGAATGCTCTTAGTGTACCCTTCACTCCCCAGCTCTTCCCTCCTCAAGCTGCCACTGTGTCCATGTTGTGGGTGAGGACTCCCATCCCATGACTGCAGACCCTGTCAGGTATCCAAGGAGCTGACCCAAAACTGGCATCTGGCCAAGAGCAATTAAATGGTTGGACCAAACGGGTAATACCTTATTCCAAGATGAGTATTTGCTTTTTTCCACAAGGCAGTCTTCCATTGCATCTCTCTCTTTTTTTTCCCTGACTTTATGTGGGGTGTGAGTTATCAGGGGAGTTAGAGGTTGCAGTTCCATTAGCTGGCTGGAGACATTGCAATATGTGATATTTTCATTTGGTCTGCTCTGAGCTGTGCTTGCTTACAGGAGGTCTGCAGTATATTTGCAGGCACGTAACATATGCCTCCAGTAGACATGTTTTAGAAGAGTGAAACTGGTGGTAGCACAATGTCTACAAGGCTGTGGAAAATGGAGGGGGGGGGGGAACACTTAGATGATATGCCTCGAGGCTGCCTTCTTAATGGGCTTGAAATAAAGAAGTAGGAAGTGTTCTGGTGTTCTGGGATGTGGAGAGACTCATTTTCAGGTTAGTACAAGATACATGTTGGGAGTATTATTGACCAACATTGTTCCTTCCCCAGCAAGAAGGGCCCTGGTTCTACGTCCTAATGATGAATTTCCAGCTTGTTTGAGCAGTTTGCTTATTTATCTTGGACAAAGACCATACTGCAGTCATCTGGGCTAGACTACTGTAATATGCTTCTAATTGTTTCCCTTGAAATTGATCCGGAGCCTCTTTGGGGTGGAAAAGTGATATATTAGAAAATACTGCCCTGTCCATGTAGCTGTTCAAATTTTAATCCCCTGGTTCTTGGGCAGCAGGCTCGCACTCCATGTCCCTGTCTGGCAGTTGCTCGCGGTTGGACATGGCTTTCTCTCCCTGGGCTGAGTCAGACACAGGCCGAAGGCAACGCTTTCTTGTCCTCGGTTGTGGAACTCCCTGCCAGAGCCCCTTGCTGGCTGCCTTTAAGGCAAGCTGCAAGCCCTGTTTATTTCAGTTGGCCTATCCATGACTGTTTTATGGGCTCCCTACCTTTGTTTTTGCATCTGCTACCCTTTTGTTTTTCTCTTTCCTCTAACTAGTCAGGAATTGAATCTTTTGGGGCTGGCAGGTCCCTTTTGAATTCTGTGTGTATAGCATATTGTAACATGCTATTAGATTTTGCTTTCTACTTTTACTGTTTTGCATTTGGCTCTCTATGCTACTTGGCTTGCAATTGGTGCTTTAGAAAAGATCAAATAAATATATCATTGTGTCAAGTCTTATTTTGTATGAGGGTTAAATCCAGTATCCAAATATAGAAGAATGTGTTTATGGGGAAACTTAGTACTGAGAGAATTAGAAAGAAAGCTCCAATTAGAAAGCAAGCTGATTCCATGCCATTTTCTATGCCATGTTTTCTTTAAGAGAAAACTTCCACTGTAATTAGCAAGAAAGTGCAGCCTACCGGCCAATGCATTACCAAACACAGAGCCTGCTATTCAATCTGAGGAATAGTTTGTGCTTTTATATGCTCCTTTGGAGACTGACGATACTGTGAAGTCCAGTATCAGCAAAACAGGAGTCTAAACACAAGCAGAGTCAGGAAATCTTGTACAATAGATGATAAATAGTGATTTGGTTCGTTGGCCACTTCAGGAGGAAGCATGTAAATGTAATCGTGGAATACAATGGTCTGTGCTTCAAATTTAAGCACTAGAATTTAAGTGTCTGTTTTCCATCCTGGACAAATGATTTAACTGTTACATACATACCCAGCCCGTGTACACGATGTTTTTATTTGTGTTATGCGGGCTGCCACGGGATCAGCAGAAGTTCAGGTCTTTGTTTCAGAAACTGCATAGGGCTCAGCAAAAAGATGTGTTTTACCTCACATTGAGATAAGTCTGATAACATCAACCAGGGGAATGAAACAAACAACTAGGAGGAAGAGGAAATAGCAGCCAAGTGCTGTACAAAAAGCAAGGGTCTTAGTTCAAATATTGTCATCTGAAAATGGTTTATGGGCACTAAAACAGAGGAGTGAACCCGGGGTAAGGTCATGCCACTTTGCTGAGCATTGGGAATCCAGGAAGTTACATATCATCCATCTAAGGAAGTTCCACTTGTAAAGTACTATCAAAGCCCAAGTCATTTAGGGCAGCTTGGTCCTGCAAAACATTACAATTATTAATCACTTGACTAATCCACATTAATCAGTACAGCCTAGTAACAAAATTATTAATCAGCTTGGTGAACTGAGCAATCTTGCCAAGAAATGAGCCTACTTGGAATTTTAAAATTTATGAAAGAGTATAAAACAAGATGACTGGAAAAGATGCAAAATCTCCATAAAATCAACTTTATCTCTCATCTCACTGTTTCCATTTCATCCATCACCGACAAGACCAAAAACTTCAATGCAAGCTGGTATTCAGAAAGTAAAGTATTCATTCTGTGTATGTGGGAAAAGTGAATCTCTCCTTCCCAAACATAAACACAGAAAAATAAAACTAAAGATAAAAGTAGATGTGTGAGAGGGGAAAAGAGAGTACTTGTTTCTTAATTGTGAGGAGGATTGTTGTTAAGCTTTTAAGAATAGAACATGTAAATGAGTACAGAAATAGCATACAACATCCCATCCAGAAATTTAAATGTGATCAAAACATGTAAGATACATTGGAAGATATGTAAGAGTCTTTTAGGCTTCAAGAAGCCTCAGGGGATTCAAGGGGATAATCTGGTGTGTATAGCACAGCCATCTCACTTGAAGTGAGGAAAAATAAGGCAAAGGGTAGTAAACAAAGTTTGACACGTATATTTCAGTACTGGAAGTAATAAATAATGGTTGTTGGTGGGAGCTGAGTGCTTCACTGACAAGAACGAGATGGCAATAACTAACTTGTCCCAGATGAAGAACACAATCTATTTTTTTCTATAGATAGAAAGATGACTAATTGATGTCTGAACATCAACAATTATAAACGGAGAGAAGGGTCTTGGCTATTAATGCTATTTCTGCTACTTCAAAAAGTATAATATCCTTACATTCCCTTCAAGGAGTGACACAGTCCTCTGCTGTCTTCAGACACTTGTGCCTTCTCTGGCACTTGAGGCTGCAAACGTTCTGAACGGGAGGAAATGGAAGCGGTGGTTCTGCTGAGGCAGGGCCACTGCTTTCTAGAGCAGGTTGATGACACAGGCTATTGAGTCCTTACAGAGAATTGTTTGTCTTCTGGTTTTAGATGGCTTTAATTCCTCCAAATTACTCCTTGAATAATAGGAAAAAGGGCAATTTGAATTTCAGTGACAGATTGGACATAACAGGTTGCAACTATTAGGTCTAATTTTACCATACTGAGAAATAAAATTGCCTAAACATAAACATCGATCACTGATGCAGTAAATTAATTTGTACAGAAAAAGTAGTTTAACTGCAGTGCACATTAAACATAGAAAATTTTCAAAATTACAGCTCTCTGAATTAATTTGTACACTTGTTTACTTGTTAAAAGCAAAGCGTAACTTTTTTGATTTTTTTTTTCCTTCTCTTTGTGACTTTGAATTGTGAAAAACGTGGACAATCACTGATTTTCCTCCCACCCCCTTATTTCTGATCAGGTTAATAGACATACTAAAGACCTCTTTTAAATGTTGTTTCATCTAGCAAGTAAATTCAGCATTTCAGTAGGTTTGAATTATGCTTTGTTAAGAACTGGTGATGTCATATAATTAAAAAATTTACAGTTTGCTTCAGCAACGAGTTTACATTCAAGTGTGTCCTCAGGCTTATTTAAACTGTTGAAGTCTTCCAAACTGTTTCACAGAAAATGTCATCTGTGTTCTTCTTCCTTCAACTCCCAAAAAAGCTGTACATACTACTTCCCCACATTTTAATATGGTATCTAGAGACTTAACATAGATGCTAGCCAACTTTCTTCATTATGGCAGTTGCTATTTTTAATATGCTTATTGTTTTATAAAATGGAAAAGAACATGCCCTTCTTACTTGGAACTATGGCTGTAGCGTTACCGATCATACGCAGTCACAAGTGCATATGTAAGCTGGATAAAGGTTGCCTAAGTCACAGCGGAACAGGATCTGCCAATGTGGCTTATTTTGATGGTATCTGGTGTCTACTGTTTTCAAGGACAGTAGTTCAATTCAAACACAATTCTGATAAGTGGCAGGTTTTCATGTCTTTAATGCTCTGACAAGGGCATCACTCTCAAGAGAGGGAGGTGAAACCATTTGGATGAGAATTTCTTCCCCTCTCCTTTGTGCTGACTCACCAAGATAATAGACAATTAATAGTGAACCTTCTCTGCAGGGAAAGTCTAGGGTTATCACTAATAAAAAGTGTTCATGAAGTGTTTAGACACAAAAGCGGGAGAAAAAACAGACATAAAAATCTAGAAAGCCAGGACCAGCACAAGGCTCGATCTACAATCTGAATTTTTTTCACCTGAAATTATGGTGAATGATTTTTCAGTAGCAGCAGTTGCAGCTTTCTTGTGAACTGTGAAAAGAAAGGACAAGAGGAATGTTACCATTCATATTTTTTTCTGTGGTCAGGGAGAAAGCTGGCTTGTGTATTTTTCAGAGATACTGGTTAGCAGGGCTGGCTGCTCTTAGTTACCAGTCACAATGGTGCTGCAAAATTTTCCCTGGTAGGATATGAAGGAGTGGTCTAAATAAACTGCTCTTCACCTCGTCTTCTGATCCAAAAGCAGGTTTGCAGGATTCTGTTCAGGTTTGCTTTCATCCTCATTGCTTACATTTAGACTATATGTGGGATTACTTGCCTTTTCTGAAGAGTGCACACTTCCCCTTGCTCAGGGGGAGGGCTCACAAATCGTGAGTCCATGCAGCCCTCAGCCCTTGCTTCAGTGGGCAATCATAGCAACTCTCAGATGCTCCTGGAACAGCCTGCTGCCCCTGAAGTCACCTGGAGAAGGAGCTGCTGGAGGTTAGCAGAGCGCTGCTCACATTTACAAGTCAGCAGGCAGACTGCCCTGGGGATTACTGCCGTGGCTCTACCTGTGCTCCGGATTTAGCTACCGATGATGCGATTGTGTGCCTCTGTTGTCCAGGTAAACACAGAAAAGATGTACAGTGTTTCCTGGAGTTAGACAAACCAAAGATTAGTCTAAACTGAGAGTGGAACAGGTTAACTGATCTTTCTCTACCCTAAGCTTTCATTTGTCCCTCGAAGCACTGAGCTGTCAATAGAGTGTACAGACTGATAAGTATGGGTTCTCCTTAGCCTGGAGATCTGTCTGATAAGATGGCCTTAAAAAAGAGAGAGAGAGAGAAAGTACGTTAACTGCTTTGACTGCAAAATACCCCCTGGTAGCCAGAGATAAGACACCTTGAGCTGCTCAGAAGACCTTAGACAGGATGTAAATGAAGCCAAAAAAAAAAAAAAAAAAAAAGAAGAATTTCAAATCCAGCCGCTATTCTGCTCTGCCCTTATTTCCAACTCTGACAGCAAAAGGCTTAATTTACTGTATTTCACACCGGGCTTCCATTCTACACTGAGGAAGCTACAAAGGGTTGTTTTAGATATAGGTTTTAACAAAGTGGAGATCTCTATTTTTGGAGAGGCCTCTATTTCAGACACTTAATAGTGCGTTTCAGCAGGCTTTGGTGAATGGAAATTATCCAGAAGAGAAGGAAAATTCTGCCTTTTACAAAGAATTTCACCTTTTTTTTTTATAATTTAATCACCCAAATAAACCTGTATTAACATGAAAGGACTGAGTGAAGCATATGCATACTTTAAATGCAACTCTTACCTTGCAAAATTCCACATAGAGGGACTGATACTCTGCAAGATAAGCAGACAGTAGGTGTGACAGTTTACCTATGACATCTTCATAGTAGGATTTGGTCTTCTGAGCACTGTGAACTGGGAAATTCATCAGGTTTCCCTTACAGGCTAGACCACCTGTATATTAATGGAAGCCACACACACCTGCCAACCTGTGCTTGTCCCATGGCATAGACATCCACATGTGTTCCCATTCAAACGAACCTGGGGAAAATGAGGGTCAGGAGGAAAGGATTGTCTTACACAGCATTTTGACTGCATTGAAAAGGTTCCCAGGACACGTTGCCCCCACTGTGACTCTTCTGCATTAGAGTTGGTGTAAGCATTTGTCTGCCATCGTGTTTAAGAAAACAGGGTTACCTCTGCACCGGGACTTTTTTAACAGCTGTGCAGCACATCTACACTAACAAGTCAGATTTAAAAGAAGAGAGCCTAAAATGGGATATAGATGGACTATAAGAAGCTAAATAGAATTGGTTATCCAAAATTTATTTTCATGAAAATTTCTTATTTTCATGAAAATTTCTCAGGTTGCTGTGGTTTGGTAGTTTGTGCAAACCATCCTAGTGTGAGCATCTGGGTACCCATTGCCTCTGATCAGCCTGCTTCCTGGAGAGTGTCACACTAAGCCCAGGTCTTGTTGGGCACTTTCAGCAGAAAGTGCTGCGTTACTGTCTTCCCTGCCTAGGGGCCAAGTAGGTAAAGTACTACATGGCATGAGGCCTTGATTCAGTTCTCTGAGCATGCTGGGGGGATTCAAAGCCACGTTTCCTGCCTCTGAGCAGAGGGTCCTAAGTTGTGCACAGGTCCCTTCTCTTGGGAGCTGGGTATGCTGAAGGAAAGAGTATATCCTATTCATAGGACTGGTAGGAGCACAGTTGGGAAGGAACTTGTTACCCTGTGGAGAAGGACACTTATTTAGTCCAGGGGTTCTTGCAGTCTGGAACTCGTGCTTAAGTTTATTTTTGTTTTTATCCAGTGCCTCTTTAATGTATAAAGAGTCCAGTACTCCCCTTTCCCAGCTGAGTGCCCAAGCTGCGAGGCTGCAGACCTTTTCCTGGTTCCCCCCCAGGGCCCCATGAATCCTGCTTTCTTTGCTTCTTGGGCTCCTGGAGACACCTAGGTCCCTTTGCAGATCTAGGTCCAGGAGTTTTCACCTGTGTAAATAAGACCTCCACCACATTTCTGTCATTCTAAGAAATAAGCAGTTCTGTGTTTATTTACTGTATTTAATTCTAGCACACTGTAAAATAACACTGATGTGTTTTTGAAAGCGTTAACTGCCTACACTGCTTTTGCTTGATCTTAATTTCCTTTTACTTTCCATTTCCTTGAAAAGATATTTAGATATCTTTGCCTGGGTTTCTTTCAGATGCAGTTACTGACTCCCTTCTTTCTATCTACCCTATATTTCCTTCTTTTACTTCTCCACACATTGCCTTCCTTCTTTTCTCTGTCCTAGTTTAGCCCCCTCCTAACTGTCTTGCTGTTGCTGTTCTGATCTAAAGGCAATGAGGCAAAGAATTGGGGTGGTTGAAATGCAGGCACAAGTGGGATGGACAGGAATGCAGGATAAAAAATGGGAGACCTTCATGATTAAACTCTAGATTAACTGAAAGAAGGGAGATACTCAAATCAGGACCCAAGGTGATGCTTGTCATCTCAGAGGTTTCTACTTGCAAACCCTGCCCAGAGGCTCATCTCTTGCCTGAGCCTCCAGTTAGGGACGTTTTGACAGCCTGCCCTTCTCCCTGCAGGGTCCTGCAGCTCTGTGGGAGTGGGGACTTAGAGGGCAGCTGTGGAGTGGCGTCTCCTTCAGCTCTTAGGGCCTGATCTTCGGGACCATTTTATTTTGGGAAGGAAAGAGAAATAATGACATTTCTCTGACTTAAGCCACACTCCTTATATTGTGACCTGGGAAAGAAAGAAACAGTCAGCACATTTTAATACCTATATATCTTGAAGGTTTGACTGGGACTGCATTATAGGGACTGCTGTCTCTGAGGCTTTCAGAAGGAGCTGCAGCGCAGGGGAAAACTGGAGGGAGAGTGCTTTTGGTCCTATTCATGGTATTGCCTGGGGGAGAGCACAACCCAGTGAAAACAGAAGGCAGAGAGAAATATTGGAGTCCAGTGAGGAACCCTGAGCTGTTACCCCCTTTATTTGCTGTTCTTAATAAGCAGTACAAATACTGTTATCAGCACAACAAATTACAATAATTATTCTCTAGCAAAAACCTGATTGACTGAATCACTGCTTTTAGTACATGAGGTTGTTAATACACAGGTTCTTAGGAGATCATTATTATGTACAAGTTTGCTGGAATATTTGAATGGGCTTTTGCTCTGCCATTATCTTGATTTTAAATGCAATTATTCTCAGGGTGGGGTTTTTTTTGACCCAAGCTTCAGATGGAACAAGCCTGGTGGTCTCTGACTCATACTGTACAAACAAACAAAAACAATGACAAAAAGAAACAGCAACTTAACAGCAGAAGAAATACAGTGTAAATGTGTTTGTCACGTCTAAGCAGTGGACAAATGAGCTAATTTGAATCGCTTAGTGCTTGTATAGTCACAACTAAACAACCCCTGTAAATTAATTGTGTGACATGCGATTCCCAATTATGTAAAGCAGTATAATAAGCTGTGAGAATGGTGACTGTCATTAGTTATATGTACAGGAGTGTGGAAAATTACTTATGCTTTCTCTTTGCCTATAGAGGCACAAAATGCCAGCTTCCTCAAACAAGCAGAAGGAAGGGTAGCTCTGTTTTCTTCTAGTTGCAAATTGGGTTTTGTGTATGATTTGAAAGGTGGAGCAGAATGTGAACTGCTTACATTTTCTTTAATTTGGCTGCAGAAGATGGAATTCGTTGGGCTCCGTCTGTTCAAATGAACTTTAAGCAACAATCAAGGAAAACATTTATGCTCCTCTTTATATATGTAATGGTAATACGTCTTCTGAAGAAGACATAATGGAGCTGGAGCCTTAGGTTACCTTAGGAGAGCAATACAGGAATGTTAACTACTTATGTAGGCATTAAAGGCATTTTATAAAAGCAAGCAGGTTTTTCCTGTGAGGTATTAAAGTGACTTATTTGTTGTTTCTAGGAGCTGCATTTCCTCTGGTTGTGAAATTTAAAATGGGGAAACCTCCCTACCAGCTGTCTCAGTTCTTCTGGTCAGGAACCCCTGTATGTTTTTCCCCCAGTAATCTAAATGTTAACACATTTAATTGGTGCTCCCAAAGCAGTTTTGAAATATTGATAGATTTTAAAAAACATCTGTAAATTATAAATAATTTTTAAAGTTCACATTTCACTTTTGAATGCCCATTACAGAGTATTAGTTTTCAAGCCATTTAATAAGTTATGAGACAAATGAGTGAGTTTAATCTGGGGTGACTGATGTGAAAAAAAATGTGATGGTTATATTAAAGTTTCAGCTTTTCCAAAACTGTGTACGTTTCTATAAAAGTAAACAGAGAATGTTATGTAATAACGTATATTTTATTTAAAGTGACTTTAAAGACTAGCCCTATTTTCTAATTCCATTAAAAACTTCAAAACTATAGCTTGTTTCGGTGACATGTATGTTAGGCCATCACTGAAGTCATGTTAATCCTTAAACACTCTCCTTTGATCTTCTAGTTGTTTAGATCTATTCAGAACACAGCACAATGTTGTTTTATTTCAGCAATATCTAACCTCTTCATTTGCTTTTTATTCACACCTGCATATTCCCCTAAGATTCCTTATCTCATTTCCAGGGTAGCCCTGCAGACAATTAGTGGTGGTAATAATATAAAATGTGGCCAGCACTAAAACCTGAAACGGCCATTACAACTAAACTATATGATATATAATAACCACTCCACTCAATTACCTGCACAAAAATGCAAGGATTTAAAACTGTGGAGCCTTATCATAGATCCAGTTAACTGACCTATCTACCTACCTGCTATTTAGTCCTTCCTTTCTTACAAATCATATTCTACCTTGTGGCATGCTGTCTGGTAAATTAGCAAAGCTGTACATTTGTATGAGTTTTCCATCCCTTTCAATAGGCTGGTATAAGCATATGTAAGTCTCTGCGCTGGCATATGAACAGGTCTTTGACTGGTGGTAGGACAACAAATGATAACTATGTAACAACCCAATGCATAAATTCATACATGCGCATTCACAATCCATGTGCCTGTGGCAGCATGGAGTACACAGGTTTATGTGCTGCTGCCTGGTGTACTTGATTTTTCATTTTTAGTGTCTATTATCATCCTATGTAACTCGTTATTTTTTACCTGTTAAAGAAACCTTGCTGTTTAGTTGGATGTGGTCCTGGGGGATAGCTGTGTCACCAGTCTGCCATTACTGTTATGGGAGGAAAGATATGAGAATGAGAAGATATCAGCAGGACCCAGGGCTTGAGGGTGTCTGTCCATCTAAACCGCTGGGCTTTCTCTTTGGTTGAGTCCAGCAGCTTAAGCATTTTGCCAGCTCTGTGTTTCAGGGGACAAAGAATTTTTCTTACAGGAACGACTCAGATGCAGGTTCTCTTTCCTCCTTCACACAGATTACATTTGTAACCTGAGGCAAAGCATTCCAGCTTGTCTGTGCCCCAGTTACTTGAGCAGCAAAATGGGGAAAATGGAAAACTGCTGCTTACAAGATATTGAAAATATTAATTTGTTCGTATTTGTAAACTCTGTTCTATCAGAGGACCCCTATGTATTATGGCACATAAAGGTTAGCTGACATTTGCTTTAGGAATGTGGCCGTTTGTCTAGTGGCAGCAAAAACATGTTTAAATCATACAGAAAAATAAGCCATGGTAAAGCAAGTGCCCTGAAGTCTACTGCAGCAAAAGCATGTGTATGTGATAGACCTTCCTGGTGACTAAGTAACATCTTTCTGAAGCAGTCCTGTTAATTCAGTCAGCAGCATTAGGGATAAGATCACTTTTAAGACCTTGCGTCTGCTGGGGTTGGCACATGAGTGGCTGGCTGCTAACGCCACAGAGGTGCTTTTGTGCTCTTGTGCTTCCCCCTTCCTCCCCCCCTTTCATGGGATAACTCCTTCTAGTATTGCTTCACTTTTCTGTTAGCGAGCACTTTCCCCATCAATACGACTGAACAGGTGTTACTCTGCTACTAACTGAGTTTCCAGCTGTCCTCCTCCAACACAGACCAGGCAAAATTTGTTGTTTTGTCCTATTAGACAGACTAGAGAATTATCAAGCCTGAGATGGAGGTCTTCCTTGCAGGATACGGTAGTTTTGTTGCCAGAAGATGGTCAGGAACGCCTGGCTGGCTAACAAAGACAGTCCTTCAGCTGCTGGGTGTAGTTCCAGTTTTGCATCCCCTTTGGCAGCGGCACAGAGACTGCTGCAGTGTGGCCAGCCAGCAAAATTAGGAAATAAGGACCTCTTTTATTTACTCAGGCTGCTGAATCATGGGCATTCCTGTCTGCTTGGAGAAAAGTCAGGCAGCTCTACTTTCCACTGGAAGTCTCAGGAGTGCTTGGTACTTTCATCTCAGAGTGTTCACACACTTGTTTTAATGTGCTTTATGGAAATGGCGAAACTCAGCAAGTACAGTTGGTGTAGAAAAACATCTGCACTAACTATTCACACACATTTGCATCTTTAAATAGACTTTTAGGCCTTGTAGCCGATTTTCAGCAAAGTTTTTTGGTTGTGAGTGCTAGAGCTTTCTTAGAGTCAGTGAGTGTGAAGTGACTGGTTCCAAAAATTAAAAATTTACATGGACATGTTAAGTGCATCACATTGAAACTCAGAATACTTGCCATAACACAAAAAAGGCATTTACAGTAAGTAGCACTTAGTGAGTGCTGAAGGAAAAAAAAAAGGTCGATACAGAAAATATATTTTAAAACTCCATAAACACTCTGTCAAGTACCTGGAGCCCTATTCTGCCCTGAGATAGATGTGTACCTCTCCTGGGAACTTGTATGTGTGCATCTGAATTTGGTCCAGAGTATTTTAAAACAGCTTGTTATAACTTTAAAGATCAGTATTTGTAATGTTGACATATAGCTCAGTGTGTAGGTGTCTGCAGATTTATATACAGGCAGCTGTGTGCAAAGTAGCAGCAAACTGTATTTTCTGTGAGAGTGATGGGCAAAAAGGGGTTTGAAGCCCTTTGCCCCGACAGCAGGTCAAACATTACCCCCAGCGCAGAGCTGGCTCTGCGGTGAGATCTGCTGGGAAAGCTGGAGTGGAGTCTGCAGCCCAAGCACCTGGCTTGCTGCGAGGACCTTCAGTTCAGTTCCTCCACCCCAGTTTTGAGGGTGGAGGTCTGCTTACCCTGCGCCTGTGCACATGGAGTAGCCTCAGTGCAGAGCAGCAAGTCACACTTTGCTGCCATTCTTAGTGGTTGCACCTTAATTTTATGGGGCAGCATCCTTGTGGGGAGGGGTGGGGAGACAACCAGACAGGGGTTGCCATCACTCATGTCCTGCTGTAGCAGTAGTTACCCTTAGTCCAGGTTTCCTTATTGGTTGCTGTCCCCAGATCCATTCCTACACAGCCCCTGAGCTCAACTGGCACATTAGTCCATCACACACAATGTTCCCAGTGTTCAGGTTGGAGTCTGCACAGCAAAAGTCACTGCAGTGAAACATTTTCCTTGTTGCAGAAGGAGGGTTTCAAAAGCCTTTCTGTGGGTCACTGAGAGCTGATGGGCTTGGCTTTGGAACCCTTTGTGTAAGTGCAGCCCAGGGTCCCTCCCTCCAGAGCATGTGGCCAGCCACCAGTGCCCCTTCCACAGAGGCTCTCCCCTGCCCTGCTGTGCCAGGGGGTGGGGGGTAGTTGGGAAAGAGTGCTGGCCACATTGTTAGGCTCGTACTCAGGAAAATCCTGTTGTCCTCCGCCTTGCGGAATTCCCCCTGCTTTGCTGGTTCTTCTGTAGCTCTGAGAGATTGAAAGATTTTCACTTCTCAAGTTAAAAGGACACAAGTCTGACTTGTAAATGGCTTGCTCTTCTCTCTTTTGCACAAAGAGAATTACTCTGTAGAATTAGTATGGGCTCAGATTAAAAAACACAACGGCAAAGTGACACACATTTCTATTTGCCAGCTGGAAAGTAAGAACTGTCTCTGTGCTGTAGTTACATTCATCCCCCTTGTCTTTCCTTACCCTTGTATAAAAGCTGAGGAGACTTCCAAGCATACAGAATTGGGTGGGGGAAAGGGGCTGCCATTGCTTATGCCATGGTCACACTCCACGCTTGATCCTGACCCTGCTGCCAGCCCGACAACCTGCTGGGATCCATGAGCCGAGGGCAATAGTTGTATAATAGGTAAAACCAAGCAGGCAGTGGTCACGAAAAGGAAGTGATTTACTGCTATGTCAGTGATGGTACACTATTTATAACACTTACTATATATTCCTCTAAACATTTATACAATAATATATCATTTCTCCATAGGATATACATTTTAATACTAAATTTGGTTACAAAATATGTTGCCTAGGCAGTCACAGACTATTTTTCTTCACTCGGTTGCTTGACATAAATTCCTGTTTATCTGCCATCAGTGAGTGTATGTCAGAAATATATTGGATTTTTAAAGAACAAAAGGTTTTCTCATTTAAAAGACCTAGCTGGAAAGATGCATTTAATATAAAATTTAGAAGTGGAGAAAACATTAACATATTTTTCTGTAAATGCTTTTTCTACTGTTTTGATTATTTTCAGTTTTAGAGTCAAACCCAGCAATTTGAAAGGGCAGTACACAGATTTACATTAAAAGTCTCCTGTGAATATTGCAGTCATTAATGTACCATCTTAAAAACTCACCTGACTGGTTTTCTTTAGTGTGTATGACAATGAAGATCTCTGCACATTGGGAAGCATTTTAGCAGATTCCTTTTGCTGGAAGGGAGGATTTTAATGTTTCAATTTTTTTGAAAAACAAACAGCATTGTTTTCGGTTCAAAAACATGGCACTCAGGCCAGGGTTTGATTCTATTATTGAAATACATACCATTAGGGCAGATTTGTATGTAGGCAATTACAGATGTATATTGTGTGTGTGTGTGCGCAAAAGGTGTGTTTAATTTGCGAAACCCTCCTCTCCAAGACATAAACAAGAGGATAAAAACCCATGCAGTCTCCAACTTATCCTGAAAAGCATTGTGTCAATGGGCAGGCATCCAGCAATGGTGTTTGGTTGTTTTCTCAGAGTTAGATGGTTGCCATCTGGCATTGATAGTGAGATGGCGTTGTCATCAGTTTCTAGATGCAGGAAAGGAATGAATCCTCATCTGTTTCCTGTGGATAAGCAAGAGGTTGATAATCTAGTAAAATCTCTTTACCTTAAAGTAAGCCAGCTTGGAATTTGTTTATATAATATAGGCCAGCTCTAACTTTTGTGTTGTTGTAGTAAATTTTTTGAGAGAAGGCTGAAGATGTTAAGAAACTTAGTGCTTTGCAAGAATACCTTTAGAAAGATATTTTTCAAGGGGTTTATCGTATCTTTTTCTATAGTGCTACAGTAGTCAGTTTTACAGAAGGAAAAAACCTCAAGCATTGCCTCTGGAAAGGAATAGAAGAATTATTTGATGTAGAGTGATCTTTCAAATATTCTTTTAATATTTTTAAAGATGTTTTAGGTTAAGATCAGTATGATCACTGCAGTATAGTTATCTACATTTAAAACAAAAAGTGCAAAAACTGTACAGCACATCTCTTGAAAAAAATATTTACAACTTTCCCTGTTTAGAGATGAGGTAATACCATGGATAACTAGTCCGTTTATTATCTGGCCAGCATTTCTGTTTCGTCTTTTCCTTGTAACTCATAAATCTTTCAGCTTTTACCATAAATGTTTATCATTTTTCCTGTTTCCAGTTTTTTACAAGTTGCTTTGTCTGTGATTGCCTCACAGTACAGGTTATGCTGTACTGAGGAAGTTCAGCTGGCCGAGGCCTTTGCAAAAAGGAAGAAATGGTGGGCAACCTCTTGAACTTAAAAAAAAAAAGCTGTTCATGGCTGACCCTTGTGACACTTTCTCATTTTCCTTGATCCTGGCTGTTGGTTTGTTAGTTTGTTTTGAACATTTAATGATCCAGCTGCCAGCTTTCAGTAACTGAATTGTATCATTATTGGAGAAATCTGGTTGTACTGTATTAGAGAAAACATCACTCTTTATATTGTTATCCTGTTCCTCCCCTGTAATTTTTCCTATTATTGTTTAGAATAACACCCAAGTCTCTCTCAGAAATAGCCTTTAAAAGATTCCTGCGTTCAGAATCAACTTCAAAGGAAAAAATACGACAAACCTGGCAAAGCAGGGGGAATCTTTTCATTAAATATTAGGCATGTGGGTTGAGTGTATTAATTTTAAAGCATTCCTGTAATATTTTCTCCTTTCCTCTGATTCTTCAGATGCTCACATAATATGCAAATAATTTTACAATGGATACAAAAGAAACATTAAATATATTAAAATCTGCATTTTAATAAAGTTGTCAATGTATAATACATATCCTGCAACTGAGAAAGAATGATAAAAAAGCAATAAAAAGTTAATATAGGCACAGAACTATTTAATAACTTTTAATGTTTTACAGTATGATAAAAATAAATGTGGTCTTGAAACTGTTGGATATCAGTGTAAGAAATATCCTAGTCTGAGTTTAATGTTTTAGCTATTTGAGAGTAGCAGTCCTATGTTATTCATATGCATTTCCTATCTCCTTTCAACTGCTGGGATTAAGCTTGTGGGCCTGTTTCTTTCTCATTTCAGACGGAGTGGATGTTGAGGATGACCCCTCTTGCTCATGGCCAGCATCATCGCCTTCTAGCAAGGACCAGACATCCCCGAGCCATGGAGAAGGCTGTGATTTTGGAGAAGAGGAAGGAGGCCCAGGGTTGCCCTATCCGTGCCAGTTCTGTGACAAGTCGTTCAGCCGCCTCAGCTACTTAAAGCACCACGAGCAAAGTCACAGTGACAAGCTCCCTTTCAAATGCACGTATTGCAGCCGTCTCTTCAAACACAAACGGAGCAGGGACCGCCACATAAAGCTTCATACAGGAGACAAGAAGTATCACTGCAGCGAGTGTGATGCGGCGTTCTCAAGGAGCGATCATCTTAAAATTCACTTAAAGACTCATACGTCCAACAAGCCATATAAGTGTGCCATTTGTAGACGTGGGTTCCTGTCATCTAGTTCACTGCATGGACACATGCAGGTTCACGAGAGGAACAAAGATGGCTCCCAGTCCGCTTCCCGGATGGAGGACTGGAAAATGAAGGACACTCAGAAATGCAGTCAGTGCGAGGAAGGCTTTGATTTTCCTGAAGATCTTCAGAAGCACATTGCAGAATGTCACCCTGAGTGTTCCCCTAATGAAGACCGATCTGCTCTTCAGTGTGTTTACTGTCATGAACTCTTTGTAGAGGAAACGTCCCTAGTAAATCACATGGAGCAGGCTCATAATGGTGAGAAGAAGAATTCATGCAGCATTTGCTCTGAGAACTTTCATACTGTGGAGGAGCTGTACAGCCACATGGACAGTCACCAGCAGCCAGAGTCGTGCAACCACAGCAACAGCCCATCTTTGGTAACTGTGGGGTACACCTCAGTCTCTAGCACTACTCCAGATTCGAATCTCTCAGTGGATAGCTCAACAATGGTGGAAACGGCACCTCCTATACCAAAAGGTCGTGGAAGGAAGAGGGCAGCTCAGCAAGTGCCAGATATCACTGGTCCTTCAAGTAAACAGGCAAAAGTTACTTATAGCTGCATTTACTGCAACAAACAGTTGTTTTCCAGCCTTGCAGTTTTGCAGATACACCTGAAAACTATGCATTTAGATAAACCTGAACAAGCCCATATCTGTCAGTATTGTTTGGAGGTATTGCCATCTCTCTACAATCTCAATGAACATCTTAAGCAAGTCCACGAAGCTCCAGACCCAGCACTGATTGTTTCTACCATGCCTGCCATGGTGTACCAGTGCAACTTCTGCTCTGAAGTGTTCAATGACCTCAACACCCTTCAGGAACACATCCGATGTTCTCATGGATTTGCCAATCCTGCTGCTAAGGACAGTAATGCGTTCTTTTGCCCCCATTGCTACATGGGATTTCTTACAGATTCTTCTCTGGAAGAGCATATTAGACAAGTCCATTGTGATCTTAGCAGTTCCCGTTTTGGTTCTCCTGTGCTCGGAACCCCAAAAGATCCAGTGGTGGAAGTGTATTCTTGTTCTTACTGTACCAATTCTCCAATATTTAATAGTGTTCTTAAACTGAACAAACATATCAAGGAGAACCATAAGAACATTCCTTTGGCACTGAATTACATCCACAATGGGAAAAAGTCCAGAGCGATGAGTCCGTTATCTCCTGTAACCATTGAGCAGACCTCTTTAAAGATGATGCAGGCAGTTGGAGGTGCTCCTCCTCGTCCTGCTGGGGAATATATTTGTAATCAGTGTGGTGCTAAGTATACTTCCTTGGATGGTTTTCAGACTCATTTGAAAACACATCTTGACACTGTCCTGCCAAAACTGACCTGCCCTCAGTGCAACAAGGAATTTCCAAATCAGGAGTCACTGCTGAAGCATGTTACCATTCATTTCATGATCACCTCAACCTATTACATCTGTGAAAGCTGTGACAAGCAGTTCACTTCTGTGGATGACTTGCAGAAACACCTGCTGGACATGCATACATTCGTGTTCTTTCGCTGCACCTTGTGCCAAGAAGTTTTTGACTCCAAAGTCTCCATTCAGCTGCACTTGGCTGTGAAGCACAGCAATGAGAAGAAGGTATACAGATGTACATCTTGCAACTGGGATTTCCGCAATGAGACTGACCTACAGCTTCATGTGAAACACAACCACCTAGAGAACCAAGGCAAAGTGCACAAGTGCATCTTCTGTGGTGAATCCTTTGGTACGGAGGTGGAGCTGCAGTGCCACATCACTACGCACAGCAAGAAGTACAACTGCAAGTTCTGCAGCAAAGCTTTCCATGCTATCATCTTGCTGGAAAAGCACTTGAGGGAAAAACATTGTGTTTTTGAAACGAAAACTCCAAACTGTGGAACAAATGGGGCATCTGAGCAAGTTCAGAAAGAGGAAGTGGAACTCCAGACCTTGTTGACAAATAGCCAGGAGTCCCATAACAGCCACGATGGCAGTGAAGAAGATGTGGACACATCTGAGCCTATGTATGGCTGTGACATTTGCGGAGCAGCTTACACCATGGAGACTCTCTTGCAGAATCACCAGCTGCGAGACCACAACATTCGACCGGGAGAAAGTGCCATAGTGAAGAAAAAGGCTGAACTCATTAAAGGGAATTACAAGTGTAACGTGTGTTCTCGAACATTCTTCTCTGAAAATGGGCTTCGAGAGCACATGCAGACACACTTGGGACCAGTGAAACACTATATGTGCCCAATCTGTGGCGAGCGGTTTCCGTCTCTTCTGACTCTTACTGAACATAAGGTCACACATAGTAAGAGCCTGGACACTGGAAACTGCAGGATTTGCAAGATGCCCCTCCAGAGTGAGGAGGAATTTTTAGAGCATTGCCAAATGCACCCTGACCTGAGGAACTCCTTGACAGGGTTCCGCTGTGTGGTGTGCATGCAGACAGTGACCTCCACGCTGGAACTGAAAATCCACGGCACGTTCCATATGCAGAAAACTGGAAATGGTTCTGCCGTGCAGTCCACGGGACGTGCACAGCATCTCCAGAAACTGTACAAGTGTGCATCTTGCCTGAAGGAATTCCGTTCGAAACAGGATTTAGTGAAACTTGACATCAACGGTCTGCCATATGGTCTGTGTGCTAGCTGTGTTAATCTCAGTAAAAGTGGTAGTCCAAGTGTCAACATCCCGTCAAGCAGTAACAGACAAGGCATGGGCCAAAATGAGAACTTGAGTTCTATTGAGAACAAAAGCAAGGCAGGGGGACTGAAGACTCGCTGTTCTAGTTGCAATGTAAAGTTTGAATCAGAAACTGAACTCCAAAACCATATTCAGTCAATCCACAGAGAGCTTGTTCCAGACAGCAACAGTACACAGCTGAAAACACCACAAGTATCTCCAATGCCTAGAATCAGCCCCTCCCAAACTGAAGAGGTAACCCTTTTTTCTTTGCTCTTGACACCTTCCATCCTTTTGGAAAAAATCCCCCTTTTTTCAAGCTGTCTTGTCACTTGTCATGAAATGCTTAGGCTGATCCATGTTACATTTCCATCCACAGCCACTAGCTAGTAATTACTTGCTTCTTGATATGCCTTACATCTTGGATTGAATTTTGCGAAATAGGACTAATTCCAGTCTCCCTAGGATATTGTCTTCTGTATCACTGAGGAGTCCTATCTTCATGCCAGCACAACTGAGATCTGGAATCTTATCCTAGCTCCCATACGCATTGGAATCCCCAGCTAGGAGTTGTGCTTACGGCAGAGAGCATTAATGACAGAGGAGTAGACACAGTGAGCCAAAATGCTGGCATAAGGGGTTGATTTTTTAAAAAATATTTGTGAGCAACAAATTGAGGGTATTTTTGTTAATTGTGTTGTAGACTTTCATTTTCTCCTCTTACAGCATATTTTGATTAAGTAGAAGTGCAATGCTAGCCTAAGGTAAATTGGGAAATCAGTCCTTTGGATGCAATTGCTTGTTGTTTTTCTTTCCATTCGTGATGAAGAACATTTTGATGTCACTGAAACACCTAGTGCCTGATGACTGAAATTCCATCATGCAGCATAACTTAAAAAGTAAATATCAAACTCTCGAAAGATGTCATCTGCTTTCTCAGTCACCAGTAACCAAGTAATGACACCTGTATGTGGGGAGGTAGGGGGATCATGTACTGAGGGAAGGGAATATGTTTTGTCTTCAGAAATGTTACCATTAGAATGACTTAGAGGTAATATTTTAGGCATGATATCTTGCATTATGACCTCTTATAATTCAGGAAGCCTAAAAACACAGCTCAAACAAATTTTAAGAAATAGTAGCTTTTGTTTCAAGAAAGCTTTTAGTCTATAATAATATGAGCATGGTGCAACCCATTGCTGCGAATGCGTATGGATACCCTGCGGCTAGGGAGCTGCTGCTCTTCCATCACCTTCCTCACTCCCTGTTTGTGAGCCCATCTGTTGGGAAAGATATCTCTCAGCATGTCATCCAACACTGTTGTGCAAACTGGAGGGCAGGAGGGAGGCAGAGAGGGAAGAGGGAGGATAAATAAGGATATGTGGACCAAGAGGTAAGTGTTTATGGAGCTTCTGAGAACATAGATGAAGATAGGCTGGGAGAAGGACACTGAGGTAGCACAGAACCTGGAGTGCCATGAAGAGAGAATTGGAGCTGAGAGTTCAGGATGAAGTACCAGGCAGGATGCACCTCCCAGGGAAAAGCCCTGTGCTTTCATAACTTCTTCATCTCCAGTTTGCACATTGAATGGTGGTAAGAGATACCTGAGGAATGGGATGTGGTGTGGAATTTATGGAAGGCTGTTAGACTGAGAACGTGAGGTCTGAGGAAAACCTTCTTTTTAAAGAAGAGGAAGAGGAGTGGCTCTCATTATCTGTGTTTCAGGCCACTGGTGATCCCGCTGCTGCTCAGTCAGAACCACAGGATTACCAGCTGTGTGTGTTTGATAGGTTCAGACTCATTCTGGTTTCTGTTTCTGTCATCTTACACCAAGTGACTACATGAAATCCCTCTTCCTAGTCATGTTGGAAGCCAATTCCTGCTGCCTCAAGCACAATCAGAATCATGTGTTAAGTCAGTCACCATGCTAAGATGTCACCAACTTGTCTTTCTCTTGCTTGTAAACTAGACATAAAGAGATTTGGGAGTCCTTTGTGGTGATGTAAGATCAGTTGCCTTGAGTGTCATTAGTTACCTGTACTCAGATCGGGTATAATCAGAGTTCTTAGTTGTACTTCTAATTGGCATCACATTCTTCTTCTTAATCCTTTTGATTTATATATAAAAGTATATTTAAGATGAAAAAGCTTTTTACAGATTTGTGCATAGCATTTGCATCCTTCAAATCACCATTTGCCACTCACCCTCATTCTGTGGATGTAAACTGAATTTTCAGTCTCTGTGGTTCTAGTGTCCACATAGTAATGTAGACTTTCAGATTCTTTTCTCATGGGAAGGCAAAGCTATCAGATTCCTGACGGAGCATTAGTAGTTCTGGAAACCATAAATGCACATTTGTAAAATCCTGAAAGAGAATTTATTTTTCTAGCAGATATTACTGGTTTCAAATTGTAGTGATGCAAGCATTGTAGCAATGAGAATCAAAACTGAAAGTGGTAATGTGCAGATGTTTAAAACTATAGATTGGATGTCCAGACTGAGGGAAGTGAAAACATAAGCATATAACACAAACCGTAAAAACAAACTGGATTTTTAAAATTTGTTATTAGTCACTGGCTTTGATACTCCACTGGAAGGATGTTTCTTGAACTGAATGGGATGTCGAAGACAGCAACTTAAACGTGCAATTTTGGGGAAATTTTCAACAAAAAGTATTAATAAGATAAAGGAATGAAAGTTTCATTTGCATTATTGAGAGTTGCACGGTTTGAGATTTCAACCTATATATAAAGAATATTTCATTCCTAAGGCAAGAAAAATAGGTATCTTGCATATGTGAGATGAGTTGTCAGACCATTAATATTGCTGAATACCCCTTTTTACTCAGTAATAGATTTCAATGATAAGAATATTTGAAAATACCTTTTTAGGATAAAAGATAACACTGAAAGTGTCACTTCTAGCTCCTTTGCTGAGTATTCTCAAGGTTGAACTAGAAACCTTCCCTTTTTACTCTGTACCCAGTAATGTGATAGGGTGCAATTACCTTACCATGGTATAATGTCATCAGCTGAGCTGTCACCTGCTGAGCTCACCCCACTTGCTGAGTGAAAAATGTTGACTTGAATCATCTCCACTGAAAGTTACCTTCTGGTTGGGGTGGGAAATGATGAGCAATGCTCGTCACTGGTTACAACTCAAGGAGCAGATCGGAACTCGTTAAGCCCATCACACTGCTGAGTCTAGTACCCCTAAGTTACCACGAAGACTTAAACAGGCAGATTGTGGATATCCAGCTTTTGAAAGAGCTCTAAAATGTGTAAATCTGCAAGTTAATCTTTGGGCTTTAATGAGGTGCTGGATTCAGCTGGTTGTGGATTTCTTGTAAAGATTGTGAATCACACTGCAAGCACACTTTTAGGCTAAGGTGATAGTTATTGTCTAAAAGCAGAGAACAAGGGGGGGATGCTGGTGAATTGGGATCTAGACCTTTTTCTGTTACTCATTTCCTTTGCTGACTTGGCCAAATCTGCTTGAACATCTCTGCTTCATTTTCCTTATTCAGAATATAAGTTAGATATTTCCTGAAAAGTGTGTTGTCATGCTTACTTTAAATACACTTTTTGTAAAGCACTTGGAAGATGAAATTCTGTTCAAGAAAAATTGTGTGGCCTTGACTCTTGTTCTTCCTTAATATGCTGTCATGCACCTAATGAGAGAACTCTTGACTCAGCAGAAAGTGTGCCCTCACTTCTTAAACTTCAAGAGTTCTGTACTTGCAGAATCACACCAGCCTAATTGTGCAATAAGTTATATTGTCCATTTCTTAGCTGGCAGGGGAGGAGGGAATGGACTCCAGCCACAGTTTAATGGTAAAACCTGAATTATGCCAGTGTATCCACATGTGCAATTGTGCTCAGTTTGAGATCCTGTTGGTAACTTTCAGAGTAGAAGCGTAATTGCTTCTGTATCACTTTGTTCCATGAATGTGAAGCTCATGTGAATACTGTATTACCTGTGGCAATGCAGACAGTACTTCATTAATAGTACAAAAGTGCTCTGGGTTTTCTGGTCCTGAGGAGAGGAGGAGCAGTGTGAGTACACGGCCAAATTATTTCAGGAGTGAAGATGCTTATTTAGGTGTGGCAAAAGACTTGCAGATACTCACTATAGCAGAGAGTATCAAAAATGCTGGACAAAGGAGAGAGCTTGCAACTGTCACACCAGCTGGAGAGCAGAATAAGTGAATCTGGGACTGCTCTTCCGTCCCGTCGTGGTTGTGCAGAGCTGTTTGCCAGAGTGGGCATGTCACAGCAAGGGACACCGGGTACATCACAACACTGTTCTAGAAGGAGCTGTGAAAGTGCAGGCTGACAATGAGCTTGCAGAGATGGGGTCACAAAATTCAGATGCTGTGGAGAGCTGTTGGCTCCTTGAAACTCAACTTCTCCGACCTCAGATGAATCCAGAAATAGTATCACCCTGGGAGAAAGAATGGAGCTCAGGTAGGTGTACTCTTCTATCATTATATTTTTTTTCTCTTTATTTATTCATGGGCCCTGAATCTACCTTTATTCTCTTACTATTCTTCCCCCCACTTCTCAAAACACTGCCAGACCCACAAAGACAGAAAATGGGAACTGCCTTTTGAAGTAGCTGGTTTATTTCAACAGCATGCACTGGCAGTCAGAGGCAGAAAGAAGAGAGAAAAGACTGTAAGCAACCCAGAAATGTTCCCAGATGCATGCTTTTGGCAGGGCAAGCAATAGCATTTTAGCAATATAAATCACAGTGCTTTTAACTGAAAAAATGCACTGAAATCAATATTCATGCATTTAATTGAAATACATAAAGAAATTAAAATAATCCTCCTCATCAGCAATCCAAGCTGATCATTCTGACTACAGGATTTTTATGAATAAGCACATAAACTTGTAATGTAAACATAAGTAGTGCCTTGGGTTTCCTGTCAGTGAATCCAGGCCCAGAACAAGTGATTTTCATGCCGTATTTTGGATCCAGGGATATAAAAAGGTAAAGAAGGTTTGTTGCTGGCACAAAGATTTGGCTTTGAAATAGTTTGTGAAACTAATCTGTGACAAACATATTTTCTGCTTCTGGAGTTTCAAAATGAGCTCACTAAAAATACCATTTTTGTCTTCTGGCATCTTTTTAACATTCCTTTCAGGAAAGTATTATTTAAAGTGTGACCATATATATTCTTAGGATGGGCTAGCCTGGGGTTTTTGCCAGTAGGCCACCTCTACTTCACACTATGCTTTAATTTCTGGTAGTGCCACTACCGTGAAGTGGCTGATAAGATCCAGCTTAAGCATTTCTCTTCTCTTTGCCTTAACAGTTTTGGTAGTGAGCTATCAGAGTCCTCTTTGAATTTTACAAGGATAGTATTATTGTTATCCTGTTGCTGTAAATCCTACCAAAGTTAAGCTTCAAACTTCCAACCTCACCATGAGTTCAGTCTGTGAAAGGAAGGCCGTATGTTGGCTGGGAGCTGCTGAACAGAAGCAAGGGGGATAATTGTAGTGAGTTTTCTTATTTTCCTGTCCACTGATCATTAAAATCTAATGCTGTTTGTCTGTCTTGTTATTTGTCAGAGGCTTCAGCTGGGGAATTTGGAGAGGCATCTTCTTCACACCTGTGGAAAACTTTGCATGAGAGGATGAAAGGATAACATGTCCTCCAAAATTTTCAAGAGCACTAAACCAAGGTTTCCGTAAAACGTACCGGGGGTGGGGGGTGGAATGCGTGCTTGAAGAAATGCAGAAGAACTGGAGAGGGACACAGGAATGTGGATGAAGTCCTTAAGGATCTCTAGAGAGGGCAAATATAGATTCAGCAAAGCTTTATAAGACAAAACATCCATGAGATGTATACTCCTACAGCTGAGCTGTGCAGCGCACTATCCTCTTGGGGCTTTTCCCATACTCGTACCTGCTGGCCAGCTGACTGGTGTAGCACGCCACAATTTCTGCACAGCTACAGAGGAATATCACAGTAGTGATGAGTATTTGTCTTCTGACCTCAGAATTGGGTAGAAATTAAGAGATTTCACACATTTTTCTAGCCTGATCATCTTTAGGAACAAGACACAGAAAATCATGGCATACCTCTATTTGTCTGCTGGTTTGCATACCTCTAGAGGATTCTCTCACTTCCACCTCTTATTTTTGGACTACTCTTGGCCAATTTCAAGAAAAATTTAATAGACTAATAGTAATCTCAAATCCTATGAAGTTGTTACAACGTTTGGGAAGAGAGGTGGTCCAGCAGGTGATAGAATCCACATAGGAAAGAGGCCTTTAAGAGATCCGAACCAGGAAGATGGCTGTAGCTGAAGTTTATACCTGTTTCTTTTGCAAAAGTCAAGCAAACACAAGAAATGAAGTTATAGGAGGAAACTATGATCTGTTCTTTGTGATACTCACAGGCCAGCTTCTTAAGTGACTGTACATGAGAACTGTTTTTCACCACTACTCAATAAAGTTGTTATATATGATGTGTGTATTACTTTGTCTCATACAACAAATGTAACACCCAGATTTGTTACTCTGTCATGAGGGAAATAAAATGGGCTAACAGTTAATTTAAGATGGGTATGTAGCCCTAGTACTGCTTGTTTCACGAAGTTGTACAAAATGAACATAAACAAACCACCTGACATGTAGTGTCTTGTTAAAGGATACTCTTCTTTGACCTGCCATAGCTCTGTGATAGCACGTAGTTGATTTTATGCTGGTTCAAAACTATGAGGTACCTTTTTCTCCTGCCAAAGCCATCTCCATCTTTCATTTATATCGTTTCCTGCATTGTATAACAAATTATTGGATAAATATGACCTGTACTATTTTATACAGGGTATTTTGCTGGGTATGCCAGCAGAGATGTGTCTCCTGCTAGCATCCACCCACACCGTGTGACATTCTAGGACAAGAAGCAGAGGGCTCAAATGGACACACAGGAGGTTCCCTCTGAACATCAGGAAACACTGTGAGGGCAACCGAGCCCTGGCACAGGTTACCCAGACAGGTTGTGTATCCTTTGAGATACTTACAAGTCATCTGGACATGGTCTGGCTCTAGGTGACCCTTCTGGAAAAGGAGGACTGGACCAGAGGATCCCCAGAGATCAACCTCATGCATTTTATTCTTCTGTGGTTTCTACCCATCCTTTGGGCCCATCTAGCAGATGTATGTTGATGTTACCCTGTTCTTCCTTGGTGGCTACACCTTTGTTGCTGGTATATGGCTCCATAAGTCAGTGAATAAAAGGGCAGGGCCTTCCTTGATATTGAGCATCTCAGTACAGTCCTACCAATAATAATGTGCACTTCTAGGAATCACTTTTAATGCCTGTGAAATGCCTTTGAAGAGTGTCTTAGAAATACAACCACTTAGAAATGCAGCCATTTCAAAGTTACTTGCTCCTTGTGTACTCAAAAACAAGGTGAGAGGTAGAAGAGAAGGGAGCTATTTATCCCCTTTGATCATATGTCCACAGTTTTGGTGTCCTGTGTTGGGATACATTTCCTCTGGTTTTTGCTTATTATTCAGATATTTTTCAGCAGTCTATCTAAAAAGGTACACCTAATGGCTTTTCATATCTGAAAAGCCACCTCTTCCTCTCTACATTTTCCAGTAGGAAACAGGGGGTTCACCAACAAAGAAAGATCTGAGACTTCAAACTTTCAGATTTCCTTCTGTGTTGGCTTTGCCACTGCTACAACAGTCCTCTTGGTTTGTGCTCTGATGGCTGGAATAGGTTTAGGACCAACCTATAGGAACATGGCTGTCTGCTTACAAATCCTTGCAACCATCACTGACAGTGGCCAACTTGCAACTGATCATGTTCTGCTGCTTGGTGCTTCTCTCACAGGCCTAGGCAGGGAATGTCTGGATCACCTGGTGATTTTCCTGAACTATCAGCCATAGTTCCTCATTTCTCTTATGCTCCCTGCTTCTCAGCTGGTTTGTATGATGATGGTTGAGTGGTTGAAGTCCTTCAAACCTAGAAGTATGGCATTCTGCTTCTGAAACAAATTCTGCAATCTTTTTTTTCAGATAGGGAAATGGTAGACTCCATGTAAAAAGATGTTAACTTATTACAGGATGTACCTAAGAGGAACTGCTGGTATTTTAAGAATTAATATGAAAGTAAAAGATTATGAAATAGGACAGAGGCAATTCTGTGACGTTCCCTTAATTCCCTTTGAGGAGAGCAAATATGTCTTCACAGGAAAAAACCCAGTTAGACACAAATCATTGTGGATAGTGTTGAAGAGTGGCTCAGCAGAGTGCTTGTTTTGCTGGTACACCACTTCCTTGGGCAGCTGCACTGCCTCAGCAGAGGTTTTTCAACTGGGCACACAGTCAAGCATCATTGCAATGTCAGCAGCTGTGTGCCAGCTCAGATGCTACGAGTATATTTGTTAATGTTGATGTGGCCTAAGTGTATCCATAGAGGGTAGTACTAAAATCACAGCAGTATGATTGTAGGACTCTGTTCATGGCATATTTTGTAGTGCCTTTGTAAAACCCCAATCTTGCCTGTGTTATCGTGTGAAGCCTTCGTTTGTGAAGTCCCATTGACTTCCCCAAGTGCAGAGCTAATTGCATGAGAAGGATCTAAGGGGTTTACTCCTTCTCCTGATACTTCAATGAAAATTAATTTCTTATATATTATGTATGAGTAATATATTTCTGTTTGTACATTAATATTAATGTTGCATATTTTTGAGCACAAGTTCTATTCTGTAGGATTAAATTATCTTGGTAAGTAATAGTGCAGGATTCAGTTTGAGTTGAAAGTGGACAATTAAGGGCAGGGGGAGTGTCCTGAGTTACACTTTGGAAAGTGAAATTAATCAGCATTAATTCTCAATAGAGTGGGAGAAAAACAGTTGTAGTGTTTAAATTTAAAAAAAAAATGTATATAAAAAGCTCCTGATTTTGCCTTTCTGTTAAAATCCAGAGAGCTTTTACAAAATCTGTGATGGAGAAAAGAGACAAGAGTATTCTCTTGTGCATACTTGCAAACTATTAATTTTATTGGGCTACATCTGTTGCTGATTGTTGGTGAAGAAAGTAGTGGCTTTATTGAATGACAGTCTGTCTCAGTATGCCTTTTTTTTAAAACAAAGCAAAAAAAAAAAACTTTAAAAAGGAAAAAATATCAGCTTACTCAGAATATCGGCTTTTTGAGTCTCAGACCTGCCAAGTCAAGCTCTACTGCCTGTGCTTTGATGCCACATCATCTGCAGAATTATCGGTGTGGCATTGGTCATAGTTCCTCCTTAATGTCTGTAGCCACACAGCAGCTCTGACACAGATACTGAGTGTTGGGATGCCTCTGGATGGGTTAACTTTGGTTTTAAGTGCAATGCAAGGAGACAGAAAGGGGGGGGGATGCTCACAGAAAGGTCAGTTGCTAACAAAGCCCCAAATTCCTGAGCACTGTTCAACACATACACGTGCACTAGTCAGACTCAGCCTCTCCGAGGATCAGGCCCTCAGACAGAAAGACAGAAAGGAGCATATTTGCTTTTTAGATCCCAAATCAAATTCACGGTACTTTAAGCCATTTGTATTCCTAAACTATGTAAGCCTGATATGAAGTAATTGAGAGTGAAAATAAATATACAACCATGTGCTGCCAGATTTTAGAGTTACTTTTCTGACAGGTATTTCACTTCAGTACTGAATTTGAAAGACCTAGAGAGAGTAAAAGGATTAGAGATCTCAAAGGGAAGAGATGCAGTTTTTAAATGTGGTAAGATGTGTTTTTTTCGGTGTGGGGATGTGAGACATTGCAAGCTAATGCTCTTCATCAACCAGGGTAGGGAAAGGTTTATAACTGAGACATTGAAGACAGACATGATTAAATGCAGAATCCAGAATAAAGGTAAAACACAGAATAGCAGACCATGAATTCAAGCAGAATAGAGAAGGAAGAACTGCTAACATGAACATTTGTATTTCTGACTCAATATATTTTGTGTTTGCAGTAAGTAACCGTAATCAAAGAAATGAGAAGAAATTATGTTTCTTTCCATTTTTCATTTTGCTTACCTTATGGGGTTGATTGTATTCTTTCTCTAGGCATGTACACTCAGACCCTGTTATAATTTAAGGCCAGGCTAAACAAAAACAGAACAGAAAAATCCTCCTAAAATCGCAATGAACGTGTTTCTAAAAGTAAACAGGAAATACTAATTAAAGGGGTTTGTGTGAGCAATTACAAGAGTTGGCAATTAGTCAATTAAAACAAAAAAGCAAGATGACAGTGCCCCATAAGCAAGATAAATAGCTAACAATGCACTGAAACTGGCTAACATATGCTTAGTTTTTTAAGAGCTTAACGTTGACAAAATAAGCATCCAGGAAGATAGAAACTAAATCCTCAATTAAGGTACTGTCAAAATTAGTGCGAACTCGGATGAAAAATGGCTACATGGACAAAGCTAGCACCATGGTTGCTCTTGTGTATCATGAAGGGCCAAGCACACTGCTAATGCTTAATAAAATAATGATGTCCAAAAATCAGCTGGCAGCATTAAGAGTTAGCACTGGCAAATTGCTGTAGTTAGTGTGCAACTTTTAAATGTTTCAGCTTGGTTTTTTTCATATGATTTGTCGGCCGCTGTTCGCTTTCTCTTGTCAGGTTACTCTTCTGTTGGTTTAAAAGGTTGACCTAACTCCACTGTTTATGTGACGGAAACTGAGTGAATGACTGGTATGGGAGAAGGGAGTTAGAGGATGTGAGAGGTGTGGCATCACTCTTTTGGCAACAGCAGGTTGTCTCAGCTGTATTATTGATCCATACACTTAGTCTGTGCTAAAACTGAGGAGAAAAAGCCTTGAAAGTCTCCCTTCAATAGTGTGACAAGAGAAAATAATGTAATTAGGTGTAAACAGGAGGTTATTGGTGGGGTAACACGTACACATCAAAACCATTTTTGATAGGGCACAGAAGTGTGAAAGGAGAATAGAACAAATGAGGGATGCCTGCAAGCCTAAGACTGTAGATACCACGCATTAGAAGTTATGAGTGATATTTTGGTTACTTCATGTAGGGAATAAGTATTCAGTTAAAAGGGGCATGGGTGCAAGAGATCCACAAATGGTATATGTAATCAAGGAAACCAGTACTGTTAAACAAATGCTTCGTCGTGGAGCAAGTGGCATATCCTCCCCATGGAGAAGAATGAAGTACAGATTAGAGGTAATATAATGGAGCATAATATACAATAAAAGACTTACAAAAATATCCATTCCAAAATTCTCAGTGAAAGGAGCTGGAGATAAAAGGAAACATTAAGCAGATAAATTTGCGATCTTTAAGAAGAAGTATCAACAGCCTGGGAAAAGGCCACAACAAACATTTAATAGGGAATATAAGGATTACGCATGAAGTTACTGGTTTGTGAGCTTGATTTAAACAGTGAGGAACAGAAGAGGAAGGCTGATCAAAGACATGATAGGAGAAAGTTTGGATTTAATGAAGGATAGAGGGCAAAGATTCACAGAGGGAGGATCATGCTTAAAATTTTCAATAAAGAGTATTTTGAGAGAGTATCCACAAGTGCTGACAGAGAAGCCTATAAACATGATTTACCAGGATTTTAGCAAAGCTTTTGAAGCGGTATAGCACAAAAGACTAATCTGTTGGGTGAATAAGTACGGCATAGGGAGAGATACTTTCTTTGATTAAAAAAGAAAAGAAACATGATCTTGGGTATGGAAAGCATAGGAGTCTCGTGAATTGAAGCAGGTTGGTTTGGAGGGGTGTAAATAATGGAAAGCCTTAAGAATCATTATTTGCACCAGTTTTGTTGAACTTATGCAGCATATCAGTAGTCTGGAAGAAAGAATAAGTAGTAAGGTGATGAAATTCCCTGATAGTACAAAACTGGGGAAATGTCAGAACAAAATAGGCAGGTGATAAAATACTGAATGATTTTGACAAGGAGGTGGAGCATGAGTCAATAAGTAGCATATGCAGTTCATTTTCAAGTAATATAATGAGGCTAGGGAATAGAAAAAAAAGAATGTATCAGTACCTCAGACAATAACAGGGCCCAAAAGTCTACACAGAAGAATTTTCTGCATACTTTTGAAGCATTTCTGAATGGAGCTGTAAATCCTCTAGTAGTGTGGCTATTAGTTGTTTTGCTTTCTTTATAACAACAGAGCAAATAAAACTCTGTGCACAGAATTGACGTACCAGTTGAAAGTTCATTTTCCTGGACTATTTATAAAAGCAGCGAAGTCTCGTTTCACATGACATTGACACTCTGGGCACCTTTATAGAAAAGAAATTCAGAAAACTGCAAAGTGGTAAGTGAGGATTGGGACAATAATTAAAGGTCTAGGTGACATTAATTATTCAGAAGGTTAGGGAGACACATGCATATGCCCAATCCAAAGCTCTTTAAATGAAGTCACAGAGAAGCTTTGAATGCTAGAAGGCTTTCAGTTGGTTATGAAAACAAGAATGCAACAGGCACCCAATGCTCTTGTGAGACATTCATCCAAGCAGTTACTCTTCTACAATGATTTTGAATGGCCCCAGGAATGACTTGGGCCTCAGATTTACACTCAGCATGTAGAAGACAAATTGGCACTTAGGTTCTTGACAGGAGGGGGTTCAGTGAAGGATTATGGGCTTGTTTATTGGAGAGTTTTTATTAAAAGATGAGTTGATGTTAATAATAATAGTAACAATAAAAAAATAAAAGGAAAAAGTTAAACCACTTTCTTGATCCCATGTGCCTTTCTCCTCTGGAACAAATCTTTGGGAGTTTTTGCAAGACAGCACAGTTTAGAATGCATTGCGCCTTCTCCATTTGCTAAACTGGTCCTGTCTGAGTCCATACAGAAATGCACTGGCAAGAGCTTTCTGTGCCCACCCTTGCTGATTTGAAATTACTCTCTTACAGGAAATATGTGTCAGCTTTTTTCTGTGTTTGTAGGGAAGAATGACAATATTGTCTCCGCAGGAGACTGGCAGGTGTCCTTTGGGAAAAGCAGTTGTGGCAGGTTAGGGTGTAAGTGCCCTTAGCTGTTCACTCTTCACTGTTGTGTGGAGCAGATATGCTCAGGGCTGTGAGTTAGGGCAGCAGGGCCTGGGGTGCCTGCTCAGTCCTGCTGAGTCCTCCACATGCTGGTGGTTTGGGCAGAGGGGCAAGGGAGCTCAGCAAGAGTTCCCTGCTGCAAACAGCTGCAGCTGGACAAGGCAAGGATGGCCTTGCCCTGAGCTCCTTTCTGTTTAGAGCTATCTTGCATTGCAAAGGCTGGAGACACTCGAGAGAAATTCAGATGCCTCCTTGAGTCACAATCCAGTTTTCCTTCTGTGGTGTATCACACCAGTGCTGCAAGGCTTCTTTCCTTCCTATCCAGACAAGGGGCATGGAGCTGCAAAACCTCAGGGTTCATTTCTGTCTTATTCCTCCAAGTTTCCCCTTTTTGGGAACACAGTGTGAGGAGGGGCTGGGTCTTCCCCCAGATCTCACCCTAGCAGGGAATTGGGACTAGCCATGAAGCACAGCAGGACCCAGGAACTCCTGTGAGCAGTTATGAGTCCCATGGTTCTGACAAAGCTTGTGAGACTAATATGTAACTTGCGGTGAACAAGGACTTGCTTAGAATGTGAAACATATGGAAATAAGTATGTGGGTTTTGTTCAACATCATGTGAAAGTCACTGGGTTTGATCACTTTGAAAATCTAGGAGTAAGTGGAATTTACTGAGTACGCTTTTAAAATAATAACCCTGCACAAGTTTAGACACTTTGAGATGAGTGTGTGTTGAGCTAATAAAAGTTGATGTCAACATTTTAGAATATGTTTGAAAACAAAAAAGAACTAGTGCTTGATCAAGCAGCAGTCACAAAAACAATCTTCCCTTCATGATAAAAAGGAAAACTCTGTGTGTGATTCTGCAAATATGTCAGATCATTTTGAACAGGCTAGTAAGTGGTAGTAAATTATTATTTTTTGTTGTTGTCAAATCACTTTACTTTTTAGCATTTGACTTCAAAAAATCCCCAACCTTTGTATGTGTTGTCTTTATGTACATCAGTCATAATTTTGCTGACAATTCTTGACATGCACTCTACATTGCTCTGCTAACAAGAGAAAAGACCAGCCATTACATTTATGTTTCTTTGTTTTTCAACAAAGTCACATATCAGGAATAATGCTAGGGGTATGCTAATAAACAATACATAGTGCCAGTCATCAGGGAGTAAGAAATATTTTCTAACTAGTTCTAAAGGGAAACAATGTTTTAAAAAAAGGGAGAGTGATTGTTATTTATGCAATACTGTTGTTCTATATGTCAGCATCAAAAAGCATCTTGTAAAGAGCTTAGCATAATAAATCGTTGATCGTGACTGTCATTATTTAGAGGTCTTTGATAGACCTAGATGTAGTGCAGTAAGGTTAAATTTACCAACATATAATAGGAAATCCTTATTTCCTGAATCTGATTTTCTACCAATGTTACCAGTATTGTCACAAGAACAAAAAAAAAAAAGAGAAAAAGTATTTTATCTTTAAAAGCAGCTGGCTTTACAAACCATAACAATAACACTAAGTCAAAGCAGATCTGGTTTCTGGGTGCCCATTGATTTTTGGTTGTCTACATAATGATTTAACTTGGTTACATTTTGAAAAACTAAGGTTCATTTAAACGACAAACAGCAAAAAAGGCTTATGATTGTTTCCACTGAGAAGAGACGCAGCACATTTTATTGTCATCGAGAAAATTAAAATAGCCTCTGTGTATGCGTAGCAATGGGAGATGTGTAAAGAGGAGCCCACAGGAACACTTAATTTCAGAGTTGACTTTGATTAGTCACTAATTTTTCTGTTAACTTGGTAAGGCAAAACAACGTATGTTTGAAAAGTCTTTATATTCCTGCCTACAGGCCTGAAATAGGAAGATACTTAATAAATGGGCACTTTATCTGTCTGGGACAGGGCATCTAAATTTAGATGCTGATAAAAAATCCAGCAAGTCTTTATTACTGTTTGGAGTTAGGTAAAAAAAGCCACCACCTTTTAAAAAATATAATTGATAATACCAGCTGCATAAAACTCTTCACAAGTTAAATATATACAAGAGAGACTGTATTTCTGATGCATGTTATCCAGTGAACCCTACTTCTTCCACAACTAATATACAGGAAATCTACAATTTAATACATCTGTGCCAGCTTCTTGTGACTTTACATTCTTTAAAAAATAAGTGTTTTTCTGTGTTTTTTTCTTCTTTTTGCTGATGTAGGCAAGGTGCCTGTGGCTGTACAGGAAGATCTGTGTCTCTTGAGTTACTGCCTTGATGTGGCAGTTCAGGCTTACCTTGACCTCGTTGCATCTTCAAAACAAGAATTGAGCTCTTCAGGACTGTTACCTTAGGACTTGAGTCCTTGATACTACAATTATGCAGTTGAATAATTTTATGAATCTGACTTGTCTCATTAGATGCCTGGATAACTGCAGATTTAAGTCTTATGAAGGAAAAACTAAACCTTACTTTGAATACACTCTTAGTTTTCACTTTTAAAACAATGCTTTCCAGTATCAACTCTCTGGCCAATTCAGATCAAGAAAAATAATGAGAGAAAAAGCAGTTACATTTTTAGGATATTGAGATATCTTGGACAAATTATATCCCTTGTAGAAAAGTGAAAGAGCAGATCTTTTTTGAAAGACATCAAGACAAAAATGAAAAACTTGTTCTGTGCACTGAATAGATCAGAGTAATTAATTTCCTAGTTTATAATGAAATTTGAGCTGTATACACCATGATTTTTAAGTAAGTCAAGCCCAATCTAACGTGGCCAGAAGGCATGCTCTCTGGCTAGTTTCCAGTCAGGCTTCCCAGTTTTAGTACAGGCTTGCCAATAGATATTATGGAAGCAACTGCCCTGATACAAGAACTGTTTGTCCAGACTAGCTGGGAGGTTTTCCTTCTTGAAAAATGGCAGCCTGATGGACCATTTAAAATGTGTGGTGCAGAGGAGATTCTGCAGCCCCACTGAAAATGAGAGAAGCATATTTCTCATGTCTGTGTTCTTGTCCTGGCTTCTGCCTTGTTCTGTAGTGGATCTAATCCATTGGTGTAAAATGAAGGGTGCACGTTGATTTCAGTGTTGTTTGGCTTACATCCCATATATCCTCATTACATTTTGCCTTCCATGAGTGTAGTACTGATGTTTTAGCAATACTGATCTGTCCATGGAGTTAGGAAGCTGACAGCAATCTCTACTAAGTTTCAGAAAACTCAAATGAAAGGTACTACAGAACCTGCAGAGTGTTATGTTTTTAATATAATAATTAAGCCTTAATGAAAACACTGCTGGACAGCTTTAAATGACCACTGTGAACCTGGTATTTTGAGTTATAATGAAATTATTACAACTGTGTTTCAGTAAATTTTGTCTACCCTTGTTTCTTTAGAAGAAGACCTACCAGTGCATCAAATGTCAGATGGTTTTCTACAATGAGTGGGATATCCAAGTTCATGTTGCAAACCACATGATTGGTAAGTGAAGCACTAAAACTTCTTGAAGACAAATAGCCATTTTTCTTACTCATTATCACCATTGTCTCTAAAATTAAACAGACTTAAGGAGAAATTAATTGTGGATCCATCAACAATTAACCTAGGCATGATTTATTTTTTTATTCATATTATTAGACTTGATAAAACATTAACATATTTTATTTTCTGCAAGGGCTAGTTTAGACTTCTGCAGAGAATTATATAACCACTGCCAGTCAAAACACAGGTGATTAGCAAATTAAACTTCTAATCATTTTTGCATTATTGAAAACAAACTAACAGGAATGGTTAATGAACTGGATGTTAGCTTTCCGTAGAGTTTTAGACAGGTTTTAATTTCAGAAGTTATTATGGTAATGACACTACTGTGTACTTCTCAAGCACCTCAGTACCAAAATCAAAACTGGTGAGTTTTTGTCATTAGAAAACATAAATAATTCAAATGGCCATAAAATAGTATTGTTTGTTATGTTTGAGCAGTTTGGAAAAAAATCCTGAGTGTATCTGTATACAATTAAATACTATAAATTATTTGAAAAAGTAAGAATTGTAGTATACAGTAATGGAATCCACTCTTTAAGGTACAAGCATTTAAAAAAACATCTTTTAGAATTCCTGAATCCTCATGTTTACAAGACTGTTACAGTTGTAAATTGGAATAAAACAAAAGCTGTTTTTTCTTTGATATTCATGTTTTCCTATTATTTGCTGATTCCCCTAGGTTTACCCATAATGTTTTCAATTTGGTAACCACTCAGTAATAGCACTAAGAGTTCTATCAGCCAATTAAATTTATCAAGCACATCATTTGCTCACTAATAAGATAACATTGCCAGGATTGTCTCCTGGTTTTTTTTTACTCTCTTTTCCAAATTTCACTTTTCAAAACAGAAATGGATACCACTGATTTTTTACTCCTGCTTCCCTTACGCTGATTTTCTTGCTAAAATAGCAGAAAATCTTGCAAAGCACAAACCAAACAATATGGTATAGAAGCTAGTAATTACATGTCCAACAGAAGAGAATTTGCTTTATTTTTCCACTTTCCAGTTTGGTGGAATTAATTTTTTCTTCCGAGGTAACATGCAGATTTCTTCCATGAACACTTAGCAATTTGGCTGCACTGTTAAAGAAAGTTACCTGCCAAAATTTAATGGCCCATTTCTGTGGGTACTTTATTTAAGTTCTTATACATTTAGAGCATAAACACTTTATATATTTTTCATAAAAATGAATGAATGGAAATGACAAACTGGCTTTGTAAAGGAGACAAGGAATTTACCTATTAGGTTAAGCCTTAGTTTTGATATCTTGTGGTTTTGGGTAAGAGATAATTTGAACTGCTTCAGAGTATTCAATCTGTGTCAGTAATGGAATTTAAAAGTAGGGTACTACTAACAACAGAACTCACTATTTCTGCTGTTTTATTTGAATCCAGTGTTTGAAATGTTCTTAATTGTAGCATATAGTGATGCTGAAACGTGACCGGGAATATGGACACTGCTTATAAGGGATGATGCTGGAATTGATGATGTGCTTGCTTGCTACTCACTTCCCAGCTGCCTCACATTTTCAGAATAGGAGCTCACTTATTTCATTAAATACTCAGATTTATTTTTTCCCTCTATTTTCTGGATGAGTTTTATTAAAGAGTCAGAATGGGAGGAGCAAAATGAGGAGAGAGTCAGTAAAGCAGGACAAATCCATTTAGCTGGCTTCAGCCTGCAGATCTGCAAAGATGTATTTTCTTAAACGGAGCTATTAACTGCCTATGTTTAATTTCTAAAAGCTGGATGAGGTTAAATGAGAAAGAGAATCTTTTAAAAAAATATTCAATTGTTTTGTCTGTGTTCTGTCTAATCATGCATGATATTACTTCATGACATAACCATAGTGACACAGATTTAAACGTGCTTAATATAAAATCTTCCCAGTGAAATAAAGGAGCTTGCAAAACATGCAGGGAGATTTGCCGGTCATGCGTGTGGTAATCTGTGTTCAGTGGAAGATTCTTATCTGCACTGCCAGACTTAACAATGCAGCTCCTAATGATGGAGCCTCGATTAAGCAAATGTGAGGGGATTTTGTGTTGGGGTGGAGTGAAAGGAATATCAGTGTTCTGGAGAGTTTTGAATGTGACCTCAGAATTGAAGCACAAGGAAAAATAATTTCTGATCTCCAATTCTGTTAGTCTTCTCACCACTAATTGGATTTTTCCTTAGCAATCTTTCTAATTTCACTCTTCCCCCTCCCCTTTAATTTATATCATTGTTCACAGGCCTTTTTCCAAGACCGCATTCTGTCTAGAGAGAAAGGTTCAAGGGGCCACATCAAGCTGTTTTAAACCAGCCTTAGTTTATGTACATCTGTAGGTAATCTTTTAATATTTATACATAATACAGAAAACATGCACACAAACACAGTAGTGTGAATATATATAATATATACCTGTAGTTACCCACATGCATATCAATATATTAAATATATTAGATGTACATTAGATGAAGCACTGAATATTGACTTGTTGACACAGCGCATTAAACAAACGAAAAAAATGGGGTTTCCTAAAGACATTGGTCCCTCCGTTTTTTACATGTATCTGGTAAAATGTGTCTTCTCGCCCTGATTTCCTAGCAGGTGATTGGCAGAACAGTATGCAGTGTCTTTGATTCTCTGGGAAAAGGAAAGTAAGGAGCCTTCAGGAAGACACAGAGGAAGAAAGGAGTTTACATGCAAGAGAGGGGGAAGGTAATCTGGCAAGGCAGGAGTTAAAAGTCAAACAGTGTGATAATCCCTAGATCAGATGTAGGGGCAATAAATGCCTTTACAGACATCATTGCATAGTGTCAGGAACTGTTATTTCCTCTCATGGTAAAATGTTCCCATTATCTGTGTTGGGGTTATTTGTGGATGTAGTATCTTCTTACCTGAAGGACTCCACAATCATAATTCAGGGAAAAGAGAAAAGGGGAGGCAGCTGGGACATGGGACAAATGTGAAAGTGGAAAGTCACCTGCCAAACTCCACTCAGAAATGAATGGGAACCACTGACAGAGATGATGCTCAGCCAGCTGAGGGAAACAGTTGCTGCTCACCATCGTGATGCAGTTTGAAAGCCTAGAAAAGTTGATGGTGTCCCATCTAATTATTGTTCCCCTTGAACATGATCCCAGGATGTAAACTGAGTTCATGTTGCTAACATCCACAGAGAGAGGTTGCATTATGGAAGGTCACTGAGGCAAAGCTATACTTATAAAACCCCAGTGTGAAACTCAGACTTTTAAATAAGGCAACTGGAATTACTTTGTTGGCTAAAATAGCTCCACTGAGGGTAGGTATTTTTAGGTTGTATGTATGTGTGTGTTTTTGTCTAATCAAATATAATCTCAACTAGACATTTAGCAGGGGAAGAGGGATTAGAGGCTATTTGAAAAGCCTCTTACTCTTCTTTGTTAGGAGAGTATGCAGCCTTTTTACAGATTTTGTTATACATTTCAAACAATTCAACAAGAGGGATTATGCCACCTAATGGAAAATAAAATCTGCCGATGACCCAGTGAAGTGTAACCTTAAGTATCTTTGACAACAGTGCAATTTACCTTATACAAGTTATGTAATAAAAAGATGTCATAGGGGCAGCTTTCCTTTAGCAGCTACACATTTACTACTTCTAGAACTTTCCATTTTAGAACTGTTCTGCAGCCTTTAATCAAGTTTTCCCAACATCTTCATGACTGGACGAGGCAGTAAGCTTTTTCCATTGGATGGATGAGGACAAAGAAGCATAGAAGTGGAATGCCTTGCTTGCATTAAGTGAGCTAAAGGTTGAGAGTTCTGACTGCCAGATCTGTCCACAGGTTTCCAGACACTGTGCTTCATCAAGCAATGCTCGTGTTTGCTTAAACTACACACTGAGTCAGGCTAGGCTAGGGGATGCTAGCAGAGAGAAAACAAGACAAAGTGTGGGGTTTTTTAAACAGGCCCTGTGTTTTGGCATTATTTTGGACCTAGATGTAGGCATGTACTTTCGTTTGGATAACTGTAGCGATGATCACCAAATGAAGACCTGTCTGTTGGTGCATGTATTGAAATTTATGGGGGAAACAATTTCCAGCTTTTGGGTGGAAAAGGAGGAAACATAAATCCAGGTTTCATATGGGTTTAGAAAGTGTTGGCATAAATGGTGTTTCTTCAGTTGTCTTCTTTCTTCTGCCTTTTTATCTGGGTGGAATACATAGCACTTTTAGCAGCTTTCTTTGAGAAAATTCTGTTTCTGTGTACGTGGTGTCTGTTTCTTGCATTCCTTTGTTTTCATCACATAGTTTACTGTTGGCATTTGACCTGAGAGAGTAGGAAAAGAGTCTGCCATTGTTTGTGTTCTGTTTGATGCACTTTGCTGCTCCTCCTATTATTTTCACTGTTATTTTAAGCAGACATGCTAAATATTGTTTCATTTTCAACTGATTCCTTTACATCTGTAGTATCTGATGCAGTTCAGTGTAAATAGACTGAACAGTTGCTGTAGCAGTTGCCTAGGATTTTGCACACATGCACATACGGCGCGGCTCAGAATGGGGGGAGCTCAGGAAAGGAATTACTCCATATAAAATTATGGGGCTCAACAGCAGTAGTGTAAATTTGCAAGTGCTCTGAATAAAGTGCTGTTAGGCATGAGATAATGTAAAGAGATGACATTGCCAAGAACTATTTATGAAGAGCTTAATTTTTTTCACTCTGATAATTCTTGACCAATAATTACCAGCTTCTAATTATCTATTTTAGTTAGAAAGAAATTTCTATCACTATGGAGGTTGGCATTGCAACTAGCGCATAAATCCCCAAAGAGGTAAATGTGTTCCAAACAGCCACAAACAACTGTCTCATGAAACATAGTGAGCAAATTGCGAGCCGCTGGCTGTGCACAACAGAGCAGCACATTTACCATTGAGGACTGATCAGGCTGACAAAGAGAATGATAAAAGGGGGAAACAGCCACAATCTTTGTAGTTTGCTGCTACTTCTGTCAATGAAGAAAGCAAACCCCAGTGTCATAGCAATAACCACTACCGCTCTGAAGAGTTGGGGAGCAAAGGAGAAGGATTTGGTACCTTTTTGAAACCCTGCTTTTGACAGTTTCTAAATATGTCATTTCTAAGAAGTAAACAGACTTCTCTTTATTTAACCTTTTCGCTATCATGTATAAAACCCTTTTTGTGAAGTCTGTTGTGGGGAACTTGTTTTTGAGTGAAGGATGTTATGTTGCATTGAGCAGGGTAGCAGGTGTGAGCAGGAGGAGGAAGTGAAGGGAATGGAAAAAAAGGTACTGAGCACTAAAGTTAGAAAGCAAATGGGAAAACAGGATGAAGCAATCCTTCATTTGACAAGAGGAATTCTAGTTTACACCAGTAAATAAATACTTCATCAAATCCCAAGTAAGCAAATCTATGTTGAAACAATTGGTGTTTAAAAAGAAGGGTATATAGAACACGAGATCTAACAGTTTAACTTCTCTGCAAAGAAATTTTACAACTGTGTTTTAAAATAACAAGTAGTGTGTAACCATTAGAAGATTTTAGTGCACACATGACACACTTTTAGTGCAACTCATGATTTTTGATTTTTTCAGTGACAGTGATATAATATGTATATATGTTGTGTGGATGTGCATGTTTGCATTATGCATGTATTAACTGCATGCATAATAAACCTATAAAAATAAATCATCTTATTTGCCTCACATTTGTGCAGTGTACATTATGGTATGTGTGGACAACATCACTGATGTCAAGACAAAGGAAATACCTCAATCAGCTTTCTGGAAATCAGCCCAAGAAAATTCTTGTCTGGTTGTAATAGCATGTGGCATTCACACATTCTGTTATTTGTCTAATGCCTAAGGTCATTAAAACCCCATGATTTTCCTTTCACTTATGCAGAAAGCTGAGCTGAGCAACTAATACTTGTTGCACCATGTTGACCTCAAGTAATACATCTTCAGAACATCAGTTTAATCACTCTACAGTAATGTCCCTTTTAGCTGAGATTTGGAGAAAAAGAATCCAAAGATACGGATCTACACACTAGAGGAGGAAGGAGGTGGAGACTTCCTTTTGTCGATCTTTTTTCACTAGTTTTTGAGTAGCAAAAAATGGAAATTGTCAATTTATAGTGAAGAGAGTGAACATATTCTCTTAGCATCAGGAAATCATTTGAATGCCTGGGAATCTCCTGTTTACAGTCAGAGATGACAAGAAGTTGTATAAAAGTTAGAGGAAACTTGGTCACCTTGTCTGGAAAATGAGGACATGTAATTGAACTACCCAGGAAAATCAGCATTTGGAGTTAAATTTGAGAAAACGTAGGTTTATTTCATGAGGAGCTGGGTTACAAAATAGGCAAAATCTGGGCTGTTTAATACTAACAGGAAGCTACTCTCCTGTGGGCAATGCTGGCTTATTTGAAAAGCCCATAAAGGGTTTCTGCATGGACCATACAAAAGGGATACTTTCTCTTTAATAGCCATCTGTACAGGAGAGATGAGAAGTGGGCCAGGTCATCTCTCCTCAGCTGTCATGATATTAACGTAGGTAATGGAGCAAGCTCTGCGTTCTGCTGGGTGTTGTTTTTCATAGATGTTCATCGATTTACACAGATAATTCTATTTATTTCTTAGAGTTGGTCCAAGCAAACCAGGCAGAGTAACAAACATCAAAGCATTTCAAATGACTTTATCTTTGTTGTTTTGTAATGTAACTTTTGTCTAAAAAATGGTGTCACACCTACTGTGCAGATGGCTGCATGATTTGTAAACCAGCCAAAACATTTAAACAAATGTGTGATCTGGGGATAGATTAAATAAAGGATAAAATGGAGTGTGGACCACAAATTCTAATAATCAGATGATTTTAAGTTGTGTGTGGTGTGGAGCGATGGTAGCGGCGATAGCAGGGAACGCTTGCCAATGACAGCAAGGTGCCTTACAGATCTCAGGATGGAGCCTGTGGCCTAGTAGGCCTCAGTTTGAGAGCTGCACATTTGCTGTACAGCTGGCAGCTCTGTATGGGGACATCAGATAAAACTTATGTAAAATGAAGTGTTATTGCTTAGTATGAAATTGCGCAGGGAGGGAATTTGCAGACAGTAACTGAAAACAGAATTCATGGTACCAATGAAGCAGACTGTAAATATGAAGAGGCTTTAATTATCTGCGCAATTTAACAAAAAATTCAGGATGTATTCGGAAGTGGCAAAGGCAGCTGTACATACGCCCCAGCAGCACGATTCACTGGGCTGCAGGTTCTGTGCATCACCTATTTGGGCTATGGGTGTCCCATCCCTGCCACTCCCTGTCCCCAGGTGCTGGCTTTCCCCACCAAGCTGCTCTGCTTGGAGCTGGCACTTCCTTTCAGGCATTTGAAGCAGAAATAGCTCCTTGCTTTTTGAAACAGCTTTCAGGAAATGCTCTCCAGGCTTTTAAAATTACAAATGGTTCAGCCAGGACACAGTCTGCAAACATCCATGAATCTTGTTTTTTGGGGGGGGAAGGAGGGAAGCAGGGAAGAACTTTGGACACAAAAATTTTAAGAAAATAGAATGCAATTGTCATATTATTAAATAATATTGGTAGTAATACTAATAGTAATAATAATAATACTAAAAGGAGCATCTAAAAAATGTCTACAATTCAGTCTGGAGTTCACCCTGTAAGGAAATGAAGCAAAGTACATGGAAGCTTTAGATTTCCTGCAAAAGTGCCTGTGGCATGAATAGCACCCAATGAACTGGACGCTATGGAAAGGCAGTGCCAGGCAGTATGAAAGTTGTTCCCTACTCTCCACCTGCTGTAAGATTCTCCTCCGAGCCGTGGCAGTGATACACTGTGCGTGTCAATACTTAGGCATCACAGGCTGAATTAATGGCAGGGTGTCAGTGTTCCTTTTGTTCTTTGCTGACCATTTGCATTGCAGGCTTTCTCAGGAGCCATCGCACATTTGGCTGTGTGTGGCTGTCAGCACCGAGGGCAGCCTCGCCATCGCCTTTCCAAACTGCCCCTGTTCTGAGCAGGGAAGCCTCCGATTCTTTAGGGGAGCTTGTCCCGAGGCTTCTCCCCGCGATGTAACCGCGGGAAGTGCAACAAAAGAAGCCAATATGGAGAGTGGGTGTCGAACTTGAGCTGCTCATATTGTTGCATTTGGTGAGCTGACGGGGTTTCGTAGGTCACCTTTAGAATTATGCCTATGACAGCAGTAGCTACCTGCCAAGATTGCAAGGTATCTCACAGCTCTCAGGATGGAGCCTGTGGCCTGGTAGGCCGCCGTTGGAGGGGCACACATTTGCTGTACAGCTGGCAGCACTGTATGGGGCAGCAGTGTGGGCTGTTAGGGAGCTGGAAAGGAGACAAGCATGAAATTTCCTCTAACCCCAACTCTGTTTTTCTGTACTGTTGGCTGCTTCTCAGTTCCTTGACAAAAAAACCAATCAGGCACCCTTTAATCCGCCTGTGATTACCAGTGGTATAAAAAGAGAAGCATAATGAGGAAAAATGCCTCGTTTTGTTGCCTTCAAAAGCCAACAAATTGGAGTTAACTTGACAGGAAGTGGCTTAATAATTAGATTATTTATTTATTCCTGACACATATCCCCCTGTTACTAGTCTCAGGAGATCCTGTAGATGGTACGATTTTCAAGCTGCCATTACTTCGCTGTCTTCTGTGAACAAAGAAGCTACTGTCTATCAGTCAATTAAATGCACTCTTTAAGCAGAGGCTGAGAAGTCCTCAATGGATAGAGCCCTGGGACATTGTGGCTGATGATTCCTTTCTCTGTACTGTACATCACACTCTCAACTACGGTCCCCACAGAGATGGAATAAAGTCATGCATTAAAATATCACTTGTTGATTTGTTTGCTAATGAAGAGCCATTGAAATGTTTGTGTGTTTCTGTGGCAAAATTGTTGATAAAAGGACTACTTGCTTGCATATCTTACTTCATCTTCAGTAAGCGCTTATTTAAGACTTACTAAAATTAAAGTCAACAAATTAAGGAAAAAACAGAGAGACGGATAGTATTGGTTTACTTGCAATTCACATCAATGTAAATAACAGTGAGGACAGCAAGAAGAGAGAAAGGGGAATAATAGTGCTTCAACCATGTCTGTTATCATTTTCTTCATTAGTAACAATAAGGATCCCTGATTTTTTTTTTTTTTTCTACTGCAGTAGTGAGCACCCATTTCAAATAATAAAAATGCTAAAGTATCCGTTTTAAAATTATCCTGGACATGTAAGAACGGGGGGGGGGGGGGGGGGGGGGGGGGGGGGGGAGGAATGTTTGGGGTTTTTTTATTAAAAATACAATTTTTTTTTCCTGTTCTTTACATTTCTTCCTGGATTTTAAATACGCCAAGTTAGCAAAAGCTTTCATTACTTAGAGATTATCTGTGTGCAGCAAGTTAGCCTCTTAGCTGAGAAAAGTACAAGCATGCCAAGATAGTTACTAGTGCTGGTTAAGGGTGCATGCTTAATGCAAAATCACCAAAGTTATTTGAAGCTGGGGCTTAATAATACTCTCTCTCACCCTCTCCACACACCTCCCTCTACCCACCAGGCTTCTTAATGGAATTTCAAAATCTCTGCCCTTCCACCACTCTTCTTCCACCCACCAAGAGACCAGGTCAACAGAGTGGGCTGGTGTGGACCACATTTTATTCTGGGCTGTAAAGAGGGAATGATTTTTTGGTTGGTTTTTTTTTACAGAAGTTGGTCTATATGTATATCTGTCTCCACACTGAAAATCGTTAATTCGCAACATCCATCTAAAGTTGATGCAGGTCTTGTGCTGCTCATCTTAAAGAGCTATATTTGCTCTGAAGAAAGAAGTACTGATAGTTCTGTAGTAGTTCTCCAGTGAACTAGCTCTGTTCTGAATTTAGCTTCTGTATGACCTACAGAATTTAGCTTCTGTATGACCTATTTGCACCTACATATAGAGCCTATAAGTGCTATTATACACACACCCCCCCCACATATGTGTGTATATATATATGTATATATATATTGTATACAGAGAGTCACTGCTTGTATGATTATTGTTTTCAATGAACTTAACAACAAGCTATAGGGAATTAATTCAAATTGGACTGTTTCTTATTCCTATCCTGTTATTCCAACTCATTTTATTAGAAAAAGCTTAGATACTCAGAGGTGTTCTATAATAGAAAATGAATTTGAAACCCATTCATTAATTGGTGATTAATACATTTCAGGATTAGTTTAAGCAAGGCCCTACCTCCTGCCCAGTCAAGTATGTTCTGGTTAATATCCAATTATCTGCACCTTCGTATTTATTATGTCTTAATATTTCGGATATGATAACCAGAAACTTGAGAGTAATGCTAATGAGGAGCATAGAACAGGAATTAACCGGTGACACTCTCAATGATCCTTACTGAGGAAGGTAACTCCTTCAATCTCTTCAGCACAATGGCCGAGATATCACCTCACTTTCCATAAGCACTGCTTTCAATTCAGCCGTTATGGGAGCTTAGAATTATATTTGTGTAAAAATCCTTCTTTTTGCATGCCTCATATACCACCTACGGTCAAAAGATACTCTGCACATCCTTTTTCACATGTAGAGTTACTTTCTTTAAGTGGAGCCAGTAGAAAATCAACAGTAAAGTAAAATGGTGATACCTACTTTAAAGAAAAGCTGTTTTGCTGTTGAATGCACCCTCTTGTATACATGGGTGTATGCGTGTATATATGTAAGCTGAACTAGCTATCATGTCCTTCAGCTTGTAAGGCAGGTGCTTCAGCAACCAGCAAACCAGATATACACATCTGTGAAATACAAAAATTAAAAACCTCTAATTTATAAATGTGAAACATAAATATTGCCAAATTAAAATTTTTCATGCACGAAATTGTCAGGCCCTTAACATTCAATCTCAGGATTTTAGACTGTGAAGGAATTATTATATACCCTTCTAGTGAAACATGCAAATAAAACCATTGCACCAATATATCAGTGGGCCAGAAATGAGTAATTCTGTCATGTGGCCTTAAACTAATGTGGCTATAGAGGTAATTTCGACACATAGAAAGAAAGGAAGAAGAAGTGTTCCTTTTTGTAAATTTTCCTTAACTAAGCTGCTCTTTGAACACGTTGTGCAACTCAAGGCATTATGAGATGCCCCAGAGGAAATGAAACAGTGGGCAGAGTGAAGGAGACCTGCTCAAAGGTGCAAAGCTACACAACACATTATTTTTATTACATGAATATGATCTGATATATATGGTACTCATCCAAGAGACTTTAGAGAATATGCTATTCACAGTGTATTGGACAAAGCTTAGTTCAAAACACTGCCTCATTCACTGTGTTTATGATGAAAAGTACCAGCCTCATGTTTAGATTAGACTGAATGATAAAAGGAATAGTATATTTGTGTAATCAAAAGCAGTTATAAAGCACACATACAGTGGCCAGAGTTAAGGATATGCCTGTAACATCCTGTTTTGGCTTTCTTTTTACAGTGCCTAGACACACAATTCAAATTTTCTCACACAGCATTGTATTAGAGTGTTGAAGTTCAGGACCTCAGCAGCATGTTCTTAATATCTAGCTGTTTGGCTAGGCACCCTTTTTCCCTACCCTCTCACAGGCAACCTCCACAGTGAACCCACTGTGCTTCTGGCTTCATTGCTTTTCATTGCACACCTATGTGAGTGCCAAGACATTAGATAACTGTGCAAAAAAATCCTCCACCCCCCAAGTCCCCCAGATGAGACTCCTGCAGAGCACTGTGTAATTTATTGAACAGCTTGGGAGATGTCGATGTTTACTACCTCATTCGATTAGACATTCAGAGGCAATGCAGCCTTCCGTTTCCTTCAAAGTTTGGTTAGAAAGCCTAACCCAAATATCACTTAGTGCAAAGTGTGATTTGCAAACTGTCATAACATGATCAAATCAAAACCAATTTTCACCAGAGCAGTTAAATACTCATCTCTTCAGATGAGTGACATTTCCCTGCCAAATTTGAACTTTTAACCCGCCCTGCTCCTGGTGTGCTGTTACTCTTCAAGTCAGATTTAACAGGGATGGTATTCTTAAAACCTTTTGATAAAAATAGCTGAGCTTAAAAAAAGAAGACTAAAATGAAAACAATAGAAAAATAAAAATAAATAAGTGAAAAATGAAATAAATAGGCTTGGGCAGGGAGCTAGTCTGGAAAACTTAATCTTAGGGATACTTCTTAATAATGGAAAAATTCTCTACTTTTACCTGCTGCTGCATTTGCACTAGAGATGGAGTATGCCTAGCAGTAGAGACTGGAATTGTACCGCCAGGAAAAATCCTTCATGGTGGTGCATGGGAATAAATTAGGTGACAGAAAATAGGACTCTAATTTCTATGATATGTCACCTAGGTTATCGTATTTTACATCAACTGCCGCTTCTGTGCTGCATGTGCATCTCTTTCAACCCGTGTGATGGGTCCTCCAGGCCAGTCTTTTTGTGGGCTGGCAATTTTCTTTGTCTCCTTCAAGCTAAAGCTTCAGTAGGAGAAGGTTTCTTCTCTGACAAGAGAAGCACTCTCAACACAGTTCAGCTGCCTTTATTTTCTTAAATGTATCCTTCCCATTCATTCCCTTAAAAAGCAGATTTGGAAGGCTCTTTGACTCTAAATTCTCCTATGCCATTATGTCCCACAAATGCAGTTAACTTCTTCATAGCATTACATGGTCCCTCTCTCTCCTTCTGCTTTATGGCATTCTCCTTTCTTGTTTGGAGGGGAATTCCTTTTTTTTCCAAGTCCTGTTTTCACGTATTTTCTTGACAGCATACAAAGACAATTTTCATTTCAGAATGTTGAAACAGGAGTCGGAATGGGTGCAAGTTTGTGGTGGTTCCAGCATTCTCAGTGACTTCTTTGCTAGCCTAGAACATGTCATTGAAATGTGAGATGGAGACAGCACTTAGCCGCAGAGATTTTTTCAAGACAAATTAGTTAATGTATATTCAGAATGAAAAGTACTGTAATGCTGTAAATAGGAAGCTATTAAATCATTTGTGTTTTTTATTATCTCTTGGATAATGGAGAATTCTGCTGCTTGCCTTAGAGCTCCCAAATTTGATTCATATTTCCTATCCATTTCAGAATGCAATTTAAAAAAAAATTGTCCCTTCTCTTTTACTGTATCATCACTCCGCACATATGCTGTCCAGCTCATATCTATTCTTGACATCACCTGCTTCACACAACAGAAATTGTCCTTCATTTCTTCCCCAGTCAGAACCAGTTGACAGGAAGAGAATCCACAGAAATAGTGATGGCTTCCATGAGTCAGTAACACTGTCTTACTCCTCTTCAGAATTTTTCCTTTGTCACTGCAATTCTGAAAGTTGCTTCAAAGTCCATCTACTCTGCAGGTCCTGTACCCTGCACAAATCTCTTTCTCAATTCCTATATATTCTCCTATGATGGAAAAATATTTCTTTTCTCCCTTACCTAAACCAGTTGAATTTCTTTGTCTTTTTTGGCTGTCTTTAATTTGCAACCAGTTATAGCTGTGCTTTTGTAACGAGTTTGAGGGTTCACACTATAAAACGTATTGTCAGTCTTTAGCGTCAATCTCTTATTGTGGCGTTCAGCTAAGTCTTGTAAAAATGACACACTTGTGCACCTTCAGGAGAGTTTTAATTTTTCTGTATTCTCTGCTGAAATGACTTTTTTTTTAATCTATAGTTGTGATTCAGTACCAGCTATAGCTGGCACCACAGATCTCATAGCTTTAAATAGTGTGCCTTAATATTGCCCCCTTTGTATGCTGTATTGTAATGAAGCAACATCACTAAATTGCAGTGAAGGGTGATTGTTGCACGGGGATGACTACTACACCTTGGGGTCTATTTGCACCAGATTATTTCTTTATTGTTGTTATTACAACCCATCTTCTTTACTCTCTTGATACCAAACTTGCTGTTGGACATCCATGTAGCACAGGGGATGTTTAAAAACATTTTGGACATCAATTTGTCTCTTAGGTACACACCAATGACTGCTCAGTTCCGGGCTCTAGTATCCTGTGTGGCTTTGCAATACTTTAGCAGTTCCAGCTTGGTCTGTTCACATGACTTGCAGTGTTCTTCATGTTTTGCTCTTAAAAAAATTAGTTTGCTGCTGATAGAAGTGACAGACATTTCTTGCTAACCATTTTCAGACAGGAGCAATACTAGATTTATAACAAGTGGAACATGCTTTTAGCTTCCTGCTATTCCCCATACATTTTACAGTACAGAAGAGTGTAAGAATGATTTTGCTTGAGCTGTTTCCTTTCCTTTTGGCACTGTGTGCACATTCAAAAGAAAGAATTACAGCAGTGGTGTCTGTTTATCATCCAGTGCCATGATCATGAGTAACCCGCTGCAAAATTCATTTCACCCAAGTAAAAAGAAATATTATTATTGTGAAGATACAAATATTTTAATAAAGACACTTTCTTTTAAAAAAATCTTTTCAGCCTACAGTTACAATGTCTTAACAGTGGTTTCGGCAAGGTTAGAGTGCAGATTTCTGCCTTAGTTGTACAAGAAGGAGCCTTCATCCATGAAAGCAAGTTTTAACTGATTTGTCAGATGATAAAGTGTAGGATAATCATTTATTTTATATGTGTGGAGGTGAAGAAGTTGTCCTGTGTTCTACAGCAACAGGGCAGCTCAGGAGACCGCAGCTGACACACTTACTGGTGGTACAAAGAACTCTTGTCCGCTCCCACATGCCCTCATTGCCTGATCACTTGATGCATTGGATAGCAAGGTTCATCTCACCCCTGCCACTGCAGCTTGGGGATTCAACATTCCCTACTGGTGCTCTGCTAAGGGGTGGATGTAGAATCTACGGCTCTTTGCATGGCTTGCACAGTATCGGGGCCCCCAGGTGTGTTGGTCTGTGGCTCTACTGTCTGCAATCTTTGGTGCTGTCCTTGCCAGGACTGTTTGACCAAAAAAAAAGTGTCCCAAAGCATGAGTTTCACAAGGTCCACAAGCTCCCTTCAGTACCTGTATCTGTGCCTGTTACACTCAGGAAAAGTTTTAAATGGGCTTGCATGGCACGTCTGTAATTGCAGTGAAAAAGTCTGATCCTGAAACTGCGCAAATATGCATATGATTTTATTCACATGAATAAATGTCACAAGCTTCCTTTTATACAGGCATAAGGCTGTATATGTTCTCAAGTGTTTGTAAGATTGGAGCCTAAATTGCCTTTCCGGGTGGTATTTTAACAACATGTTCTAAATGTGGTAAAAAATATGTGTCTTCTGTAATGAAGTCATCATCCCATTAAAACATCTTTTTTTCCCTCAGTGATACCAAACACGAATTTTGAGCTGTAATTTGGATTTTTTCCATCCTTATGAAGATAGCCCATTTCTTTTCATTGCAAAGCAGCTTTTTGTTTTTTTCAGTTTCTTCTTTAGCTTAATAGCGTAGCTGGGTAGCATTCCCATTTAAATCAGGAATTAGAGCTGACACACCTTGAATTGAACTATCAATTCTTTTAAAACTGACGCCAGTTCTACACTATTTGGTCGTACAAACTTCCGATTATGGGCCAGAGAGCATTGATTTTTAGCTGTCATTTCTAGCACACACACAGTAGAACTGAAATTTAAACCTTAATCCACTCTATAATACAATTAATTTTTAATGTGCAGTAATACTAATTGAAATAGCCTGAATTTAGTAAGTCACCACAAGACATTTTCAAAAGCAGGAGTCTCCACTGAGAGCTGGAAGGACAGATAATCATTGTTACAGTGTTTACAGAATAAATGCATACTCTGCAGGCAATTCTATGCCAAGAGATTTTTTCCTTGTTAGTTTATATTAATATATTTCATTGTGGATTTAAATCTTTTTTCAGTGATTCCTGCTGAAATACATCTGTTGTTGTGAACCCAAGTTATTTTGATTCTGTTTTAATGGAAATGTTTATTTTTATAGAGCATTTTCAGTCTTACATCTCTTTTTTTAACACAACGGTCACTGTATTATGTAATTATCAAATGCATTGTGATACTCAGAGAAACTAATTCAATTTTCCACCTATAAAATGGTCAGCCATGCAGTTTCTGTGTATGATAAACCAAAGCTGCATGTTCTCTACCTGACTCTTTTTTCCCTTAGCTTTGCCTTTCATATAAGCAATATATCTTGTGCCATCCAAATTTCACTGCATCACTTTTAATTTTCAGATGTGATCTTTTCAGATGTTTTAAGTGGGAAGGATGGAGAGGGGATTTAACTGCAGAGGAACAGATCTTACGCAATTAACCAAGGAGGGATTTAATCATTTGTATAATAGCAAGATGCCATTGCTACATTTATGTGATAAGAAGGAGTACTTCTTAGAATGCTTCAGTTCTTCTGATGAATGGGCTTGTACAGTGTACAAAGTGAGCACCAATGTTAAGTGAAAAAAAAATGTCATGTGCTTTATATCATCCTTTCATGGTTTTCACATTACAGTATTTAATAAGCCAATAGTGCTGTTAAATATTTAGCAAACTTCCCTCAAAACCTTGCCATTTATTCAAATGGGATTTTGAGGCATTTTATAGCACATAAGTAAAAATTATGCTTTAGTTCTTGAAATGGTTGTAACATGGCATATTTCCTAAAGGAAGTGCAGGACAACATGGCATAAATACATTCAGCAGATTTCACACCAGCAGAACATCAGAATTGATTCCCATTTTTCAGATTAGGAATTCAAACTGACTCCCATTTTGTCAGAAGAAAGCTGCACTAAGTTTATTTGCATGGTATTAAAACAGCATTATAACATTTAGTAAAAACCCAGTGACTCACAGGGTGGTGTTTTAAAGGCTCCTTACCAGTACATAATTTTAAACAATTAATATTTTCTGAGTTGCAGGTGAGAGAAAAGCAGAGATCAAGTTGTTGCCCTCTTCTGAGGGTAATAGTTCATCACTAGGTAGCACTTTTAGGTTCTGTAGTATGCAAAATAGATATTTAATAAGATAGCTGTGGCATGATGTTGTTAATCAAACAATAATAAATCATTAGAAACCCTGTCTTCTTTGACAAACGTCTGCATGTTTCAGATCCTTGTTGTATGCTAATTAATCCTCAGTAAGTACTTGTATAATAATTAAACATCTTGCACTTAAAGAACAGCCAAGCCTATTTATACTGTTTAAGGCAGCATATCTCTTGTTATCTCTGGAAGGTATGTGTGTTCCACATGTGTTGCAACTGGTATTCATCTCTTTCTTGGGATAACTCCCAGATATTTGCCCCTGTCCATGTGAAGGGGAAGCCACAGAGGTTGGGTGAGCCTGTCTGGCTGTTAAATCAGTGTGTTTGCTGCTGCTGCTGCTGCTGCCCGGCTGCACGTGTTCCTGCCCCATGCAGAGGCAGCACAGCGCTTCTGCTGCTTGCACTGACAGGTAAGGGACAGCTCTGCAGGTGCTCAGCTGCCTGGATTGAGGCTCCTGCTCCTCTGTTTCCTTGGGATACTCCAGTCCTCCCATACATTACTCAGCCTGTGAGCATTATGCCAGTATTTGGGCCCACCGAAGAACTGTATTTTCACATGTTCCTATAAAAAATAAAGGCTAGTAGTGGTGGGTATGAGAAATATTTAGTGTGGCACATAGTTTAACTCCTGAAGGTGAAAAGCAGTATTCTTCTGCAACTATTTTCTCTTTGGATGAATATAAATATTTTTTCCCAATTTTCAATTTGTATCAGCCGTTGGTTTTTTTTTATTATTATTAATATCATAAAAAAATCACTCACTTTGGAAGAAATATCAGTGTAGCCTGTTTGAAAATTATTTGGGTCTGCTTTAAAATGTTGGATTTTTCTTGGGAAATCATGTTCATATGGATGGCATATTTGTTCAAGTATTCAAAAAATTAGGGTGTTAATTGCATGCATGTGTGTGAATATATGGGAAGGCCTATATAGTTATATAGGGTAGACATACTTAATATGCATAGCTTGATGTATCTTGACCTCAGGTTACAAGAGTAGAAAATCCCATTTTCCAGCTTGTTTCAAATGTAGTAAAAATGCTGCTTCAGTTGCTTTATGCTACTCACATTGGGAAAGGTGCTTATACTGTGATAATTATCATCAAGGAATATTAATGCGTTCAGCATTTGTAACCCAAAAACTCATTATAGCTTAAGCTGTGCATCATCTGTGAAGAGAGAACTTTGCCAGAATTCGCTCTTCACAGGGGTTGCCTCCTGCTTGTGATGGAGTGGTCAGAGTATTGGAAGAGGTCACTCAGGCTATTTTTGAAAGCTCAAGTTTTGCAATTTTTGATTCACTACCTTCTGTCTAAGTAGCTTAGCATTCTTCCCCCACCCCCAAAAAAATTTGCTATTTCTAATTGAATGCCTGGTGAAGTGCATAAAGCTAAAAGATTGCATCTCATTATGCACAAGAGGCTAAAGGTGTAGACATAAATATTGCACATCAAGGTCACAGAGATTTCAGAGTCCATATTCCATCACCATAAATGGGATTTGCAAGAGCACCACTGTCATTCATGCTAATGGGAACTAGTTGTTCTACTCCTGTACTCTTTGGTAAGAATCTGGTTTCTTACTTGTGTAAAACTCTTGATGCTTTTGGTAGCAACTTCCACTTCAGTATTTATGTAGTCTAGGACCATGTTTTGATTCCTTAATGCTATTTCACTATGAGAATAAGATTTATCATTTTTATACCTCTCTTGTCTTCCAGGCTCCTAAACCCACAGTTTAACAGCCTTCACATTTTTGAAATATACTTGAGCAGTCTGTTCAAAGCATCAGAGCCCAATTCTTTCCTTACTCAATTTTCACACCAATGTCCCCCAGCTGATTGAGCTGATTTACATTGATGTTGTTGAGAGGAGATTCAGTCCTTAGGCTTATCTTGTATTTTCATTAGTACATCTTGTTGTGAGAGTCTATGTGCTTGTACATTACACTACCCAAATGGTGGTAGAATGGTTACAGAAAAGGATATCAGAAGTATCTAAAAGTAAATAATCCTCTGCAATAAAGAATTTCTTTTTTGTTGACTTGTAACTGAAATCTTCCTTCCAACTAAGCGCTCTGCAGATGAATATCATGCTTCCGCCCTTGGTAATGGAGATGGTAGCAGTGCCAAAATTGTGTTGTTCAGTACTGTTGTTGCTGTAATTTTTAATATGGCTGGGTTTTATTATTTTTCCTTCCCAATGCTGATACAATGCTTGTCATTTCTCACTCTTAATATTGCCTTATGTTGCATGTTGTAGTTTGCTTTATGTTAGGCAGAGAAGGCTGGCTTTTGTGGACTGCTTTTTTTCTGAGGTCAGGATGTGAACCTGGCCTTGCTCCTCGGAGGACTAGAAAAATCTATTTCATAACTTTCTGCAGGCCTCAAAGAAGGCTAAGAAGAAAAAAAAAAGCCAAAAACTGAAAAAAACCACAAAACCCACAGGCTTAGTTTAGACCTGGTGAAGAGTTAGATTCATCAAGAGGAATGCTTGCAGCTGATCAGCTTTTCTTGTCATAAAGAGTCCCTGCTGTCAGTGCACACTCCACTGATACAGCAAAGCTTTGGGGAGACTTGTGAGTCTTTTTAACACCCACGTATTTGTCCAGAAATACCTGACTTGATAACATAGAAAGAATATGCTGAAGTAAGAAATTGCTTGCCTATTAAATCACCAAAATGAAGGGCTGAAAAATAGGTAAACACAGTCCTCGTGAGCTGAGTATGCGTATTACAGGCTGCCCAGTTCACTTTGGGGCTTAACTTTGGTTTGTGCAGCAGAGTGCTAATGCCTTGTAATGAATGGCTGGCTTAAACCAAGGAGAGATTCTCAGCAGGTGACAACACAGATGATGGGAAATAATATGGTACCATATCTGCTGTGTGAATGTAAACTTAATAATCGCTATGAATTTTGAGTAACCCTGCTTCCCTTCCAAAGAAACATTATGAAAAGATTGCTTCCAAATCCTTCTGATACTGTTCTTGAGATAGATGCCTTAGTCTTTACCTTGAGGCACTGGAAATGAATGTATGCTCTTTGCAAGAGAGATAAGGATGTAAACTTTCAAAGGAGTAAATTGTATTTCCATGTTTAAGTTCACCATTTGCACTTCATGTGGTGAAAGCCAGATGTGAGGAATTACTTTTCAACGTTATTTCTCTATCCTCTGTATCTCAGGACTTCTGAGTTATTATGCTAAAATGTTCTATTACATGTAATAAAGAAATGATGGAAAACTGGAAATAGAGCAAGATTGCCTCCATCGATTTGGCTGCACTTGGATTGCTCTAGGTACATCTTAAATCACAAAACAGATCATCTTTGTGCAACATAATAATGTTACTGAAAAAAACAAACAATCTGCATTTGCTGATGGCATGAAAAATGAAACCATTTTCCAGTTTTAACAGTTCCTCCTTCTAATTAAAAGGGAAAGTGCTGGGATTGTTCCTTATCCTGCTTACGCCAACACAGTGAGGTACCAAGTAGGTGATTATGATGAAGTGTGAGCAAATGCTTATGAAAAAGCAACTGAAATCAGAATTAGGGCCAGCAATTTTTTTTTAATGTTAACATTCACTCCATGCTTATTTAATTTTTTTTTTCAATTTTGCATCTATTTGTTGAAACTCCTATTAAAGTACTGTGAAATACAGGCAGTAAGCATAGATACAGCATCTGCTTTTCAGCCAGACCCTGAAAATACTTCCACAATTTTTAAATTCATCTGGATCCTATTTCATGCATAAGGCTTCTTTTTTTCTTGTAGTATTAAAAATCTTAAAACTATCTCATTTTTTAAAAAAAATAAGCTCTTTATATTAAAAAAACCCCTCAACAACATGCTTTTCTATATGATTTATTTTATATAAATCCAAAAGCTCAGAGATTCATTGTATGTGTAAACTCAAAACTGAGAAGATTAGATATTGTAGCATGATGTTCAAAGAAGAGCTATTGGAATGGTACAATTCTTGGCTTGGCTCCCTCTTCAGATGTAATTGCTGCTTCATTAGGTCTTGGAAGAGCTTCCTATGGTTAAATTTAATCAAATGGTTTAGAATGGCAAGCTCGTATGCTCAAAATTCCAATACCATTCAGAATTTTTAACAAGATTTCCCTCAAACCTTTTTTAAACAAATATTGCTTAACACTAACTGTAGATACTGAAGTAATTCATAGTAGCTCATCATAATGAAAAAATTCTGATTTAGAATAGTCTGCATAGGACTTGGATGCTAAAGGGGAGTCATCTGTTGTAGCTAAAACCTGCTTGCCAGTAGTTTCTGCAATTAAGTAGCAAGACTCTGATGCTCTTTTAGCTGTATTAGTGGGCAGCTCTGTGGGTTTTTTTCTGCATATCTTTTACTTGTGTAGCTATATTCTAATTCAGTGTGTTTTAATTAGCTTGGCTTGCTACATTAGCTATTTCAGTTGATGTGGTTATCTTGAAGACTTCACGTACTTGAGCAGCAGTGAACGGCAGCCTTCTAAAGCACATCCATGGGGTGGATGGGAGAGGCTGGTATTAAAGATTAGTGAGAAACATGAAAAAATGGTTCAAAATTACATGAAAGAAGAGACAATGTGAGGGGGTGGAAAGGAGAAATGGAGCCAGCGAACAGTGT
>NC_045476.1:115732686-115735186 GCF_009650955.1 Corvus moneduloides | reverse complement strand
ACTCTTTTCTTTCTCTCCTTCATGTTTTTTCCACTCTTGTTTGGCTAGGTTCACTGTCTCCACTTATCTCCACTTTTCCAGAAGTTAATCAGAGGGTAAAAAAAAAAAAAAAAAAAAAAGAAATCACTAACGTCCTGGTCTGTATCATTAACCCCTTTTTGCCCCACTAACTTATCGTAACAAACACAGCCAGCAAGCAGCACAGCACAGCAGTGTTTCACAGGACTTAGTTCCTTTCCATCACTTTGTGTGGCTGGCCCACTACATTCTCTGATAGATCATTAGTGCAGCAGAAATATAAAACACCTTGGCCCAAGATCCTGGGCCTTGAAGCTGCTGAAAACTTCAGTTTCTAAAACCACACATGTGTGTGTGCAGGTGTTTAGCAGCGTAACAACTTGCAAGATCAAGGCCCAAAGTGGGAGAGCCTCATGTGACAGCATTCATTGAGCAGAGTCACACTGCTGAGGTTAAAAAAAAGGGCTTGTAACTGCATTATGAAACATGTCCTGTGAGCTTACAAAGTGGAGTAAAGGATAGTAGGGCACTGAATGAAAAAAAAAAAAAAAAAAAAAAACCACCCAGACCCAACAAGGTTTCAAAGGAGCATTTGGAAAAAAAATTTTTATTATTCTTAAAAAATACAATGTGAAGACAGAAAAATGAGACCTGTTTAACTTATGGAAAAAAAGTCTGAGTGGCAATTTAAGAGAGATGGATTATATTCCTAAAAGGAAATAGGTTTGATGCTAGACAGCTTTTGAAGTAGCAAGTAATTTGAAAACAAAGGGTTTGTGATTGAGGCTGTGACTGGACTACAGCAGACAAACAGTTTAGGAGAGAATATTTTTTACAAAAAAGGGCGGATGGAATATGGAGCTTTCTGCCAAAGTCAGCAGTGGAAATAAGCAGAGGGAGTTGGACACATTTTTGGAAAAGAAGGGAGTACTGGGGTACCGCCACAAGCTATGCTATGGGAGCCAAGGTTAGGAAATGTAGTTCAATTTGTGTGTGCTCTGTTTATGGTAGAAATATGGAGCCTTCATAAGTTTTTCACCTGGCCTTTCATTTTGCCATATATGCCAGCATACTCTTGCTGCTGCATATTAATAAAATATTTTTTTTTAATATTGCTTCTTTTTAGACAGTAGTATGCAGCAGCATCTGTGAGAGCAAGGTGAAACATAATGTAAGTTTCAGTTGCTACTGTGTAGTATTCAGAAAAATTGTTAGCTGTAAGACATTGATAGCTAGAATTAATTTTTTTTGTACATTAAGGTGTAACAGCTTGATGGTAAATGCCATCAAAACCCACTGTTGCAAGAATGCCAGTGTTGTTCTTCCTTCATTTTCACGTTAGGTTTAATTATTTGCTCGATTTTAATACTCGTCGGTCATTCTTAACATCACTGAATTAACACCAAGCCCTATATTGGTAAAAAGCCTTATGGTGCCCCACTTTATTATAATAGTGCAATACAGATTAAAATTGCATCTGTTAAGATTACATTGTGTGTTTGGATTATGGGAGGCAGAAGCACAATAATCTCTGCTGAATATAACTATTGAAGCCAATAACCTGTAACCAATCACATAGTTCTTCTGTTGAAAAATGTGAGCTAGAAAGGATTACATCTTGGAAAAGATCATAAATCTGTCACCACTAATGTAATCTTTACAGGAGCTTTGTAACCAGTTAGCGACTAAAAGAGATCATTACTTCTTTTGCTATAATTACAATCATAACACATATTTGATATTTTATAACTTTCTTTGTTCAGCAGCAAATGCATTATAAAGTGTACAGCATTAATAAATAGAGGCATAATGAATGTGACTAATTGATTTTGGCAGTCAAAGACTGGCATACTTTTTATACAATAGGGAATCCATTCAAAGAAGCTTAACTGCTATTGAGTGTGAGCCTTCAATGTAATAATGGGACCTAATTTGGATTCTGTTGTATGAGGTGAGTAAAGCAGTACAAGTTAATACCATATACAGCAGTGTAGTTCAGTGTGTAATATACACTTGCATGTAGTGGTTCCTCTCTTTCCACTGCTATAAACCACTATATCCCAGCTCACACATGTGCTGCAATATTTTAGTAAGCATTTCTATCTGTCTACATGTCAGAAACTCTGAATGGGGAAACTCCACGTCTTGTATGGAAGAGGGCATATTTAAAATACCCCTTTTTTTCTTTAATCTGACTGAGTGCTACTTTTTGTCCTCAGCTCCTTAATGCTGGGTTCAGATTTTCGCTGCATGTGAAATCCATAGACAGCAATGAAAGTGCTGGGAGACAGCACAAAAAGATTAAATTGTATGCCCAAGTGCAACAGCATAGCCTTTTAGCAGGTGTTTAGTGAAAAATTAATTCCTTGAAATTCCAAGGGAGAAGCCTGAGGGTTTATGAATAGTATGACCAGTCTTACAATCACGATTTTGGATGGATATAAAAACTGATTTTGTATTCTTTACAAAATCTCTGTAAAAT